>NC_089503.1:2446109-2586109 GCF_036850995.1 Saccopteryx leptura | reverse complement strand
GGAACGACTCAGCAGTTGGATGTCGGAGCCCCTTGGATCGTGTCTCCATTCTTCTTGGCTGTTCTCTCTCATTTTCCATCTCTCTGTCTTTATTCCACTTTCTGGGAGATTTACTTCAATCTTTTACTGAGCTTTTTTTTGGTTTTTTTTTCTTCTCAGCAGCATATTTCACATTTCCAAGAGCTCTTTCTGGTTCTCTGATTGTTTCTTGCTCATAGCATCCTGTTCTGCCTCCATGACGCCATTATCTGCTTGAACTTCAGACATCTTCTAGATGCAAACTTTCTTTTTCTTTTTTTCACGTCAGCTGACTTCTCTGCATGATGCCCCTGGGGGGTGCTCCACTGTCCTTACTCGGGGTGCCCCCTGCCCCTGGGGGCTCCACTGTCCTTACTCGGGGTGCCCCCGCCCCTGGGGGCTCCACTGTCCTTACTCGGGGTGCCCCCCGCCCCTGGGGGGCTCCACTGTCCTTACTCGGGGTGCCCCCCACCCCTGGGGGGCTCCACTGTCCTTACTCGGGGTGCCCCCCGCCCCTGGGGGGCTCCACTGTCCTTACTCGGGGTGCCCCCCGCCCCTGGGGGGCTCCACTGTCCTTACTCGGGGTGCCCCCCGCCCCTGGGGGGCTCCACTGTCCTTACTCGGGGTGCCCCCCACCCCTGGGGGGCTCCACTGTCCTTACTCGGGGTGCCCCCCACCCCTGGGGGGCTCCACTGTCCTTACTCGGGGTGCCCCTGCCCCTGGGGGGCTCCACTGTCCTTACTCGGGGTGCCCCCCACCCCTGGGGGGCTCCACTGTCCTTACTCGGGGTGCCCCCGCCCCGTGGCCGAGCCCTGGTCTACCGTCTCACCTTCCCTCACCCAGCTCTCTCCTCCGGCCCCGGGCTTAGCCCTCCGCTTCCTCTCGGGTCCGCAAGCCAGGCATGTTTCCCCCTGCCTCGGGGCCTTTGTACGTGCCACCGCCCTGTCTGAGAGCTCTCTCCGTATCCCTCTCCTGAGTCTAGCTAGTTTCCACTCGTGCTTTGTGTTAGCTCGCAGCTGCTTCCTGAGGATGTCTTTCGCTGACTTCCTAGACGGGGCCACGGCCCTGCTACATGCCCTCTTAGCTCTCGTCCTCGTCACAGCCTTCGGCAGGAGGCTGGCTATGGACGTACCTGTCCCCCACCTCCTAGAGGGCAGCGGCCACAAGGGCCGGGGCCCGGTCCGTCCTGCCCGCGAGTGCTGTGCCTTAGGCCCGGCACCAGGCTGGTGCTTGTCGCCTCGGGTCCGAATGCTGCTGTGAAGGGTCCTCCATGCTCGGCGCTGCGCACGTTCACTGTCTCAGAGCCCTGGGGCTCAGGAGTTCCACGGGGCCGACGTCAGGACGTCCGCGGGGGGCGCCAGGCAGGGCAGAGCCGTTTCCTGGCCTTTCCCAGCGTCTAGAGTTGCAGGCCCGCCTGGGCTCGTGGCCCTCCCTCCGGGGTCAAAGCTGGTACCGTAGCGTCACCTGTCCCCTCTGACCTTCCCATCTGTTGTCATGTCCCCTCCTCCTCTACCTCTGACCGCTCCCTCCCATCCCACAAGAACTCTCGTGATGACACTGGGCCCAGCTGGACCATCCGGGATTAACTCCCGTCTCACAACCCTTAACTGAGTCACACCTGCCGAGTCCCCCTTGCTGTGGGAAGTCAGGTCGGAGCTGGGGGTCGGGACAGGGACGTCCCCGGGGCTGCCATGGGACTGGGGTGTTCAGATGCACCCGTACAGCGGGGGTCCGTGTCCTTCCAGGGGAGGGTAACGCGGTTTCCTGGAGAAAGTGCCTTTTAAGGAGCCTCCTCCGGGGTTAGCCAGGTAAGGGGCGGGGCGGGAGGTGTTGTGTGCAAAGAGACGCAGGGGAGCCGGCGAGGACTTCGGGGCGGGAGGGAGACGATGCCAGGGAGAGCGGCCAGCCTGCCTCAGAGCTCCGGGAGCCACCGTGAGCAGCCCCGAATTACAAGGAGGGGGGCAGGGAACAAGGACAAGGGTCAGTGACTGTGTGTGGGGGGTCAGCGTGATTCTGGCCTCACAGGGCTCTTCTGAAAACCACTTTCCGTGGCGTCCCCTCGGCTCTCCGCCCACCCTCCCTTCTTGCTCGGGCTCAGGCCTGATGACCTCCATCCCCTCTGAGCCGACCCAGCCAGCCCCCGCGGGTCCCCCGATGCCCCCGGCTAGAGCGACAATTCAAAACACACAACTCACCCCACCTGGAACCAGGTGAGAGCTTCCTCTGGGGCTGATGTGAAGCCCCGAGATGCGGGATTCGCTCCCCGCTCCCCAGCTGCACCCTGCCAGGTCGTCCTCACTCACCACACGCCCGCCCCGCACGGGGCCTTGGGCCTTTGCACACGCAGTGCCTTCTGCACCTGGAGTTACAGCTGAGAGGCAGGGGAAGTGCTGGGCTCCAATGCTCAGCTGGCACCTACCCCCACCCCCCAGTGACAGGGTCTCATGCCCTGAAAGGAGGAGTCATCCACCACTCGGGGAGCCGGACGCCCATCCCCTGGGGAGCAAGAGCCTCGCTGGGGTGAGTTCACACCCAAGGAGGTGACGTGTGGTGTCGGCGGAGCAAGTCTCATGGGGTTTTAGTGTACGTCTCGTGATCTCAGAGGGACATGCAGGGTCAGGTACCTGCAGGAGGATGGAGGTCCAAGACCTGATCCCCACTTTGGTGACAGAAAGAAGCTGAAGCGGTTTGAACCAGCAGGGGTGGTGGCGGTGGGGGTGGGGGTGATGCAGGCCGAGCCCAGGGGCTGCCCCAGGACACAGCAACAGGCAGGAGAGGAAGAAGGAGAAGGGAGAGAAGGGGGGAGAGGAGGGAGAGAGGGCAGAGGAGCGAGGGGAGCAGAAGCTGGAGGTTCCAGACCCATGGAGAGGCGTTCTAGACGGAGAGAAGCAAGGCAGGGAGGGCGGGATGCCCGTTCACACGCGGAGCCGAGAGCAGCCCAGCCCAGGAGAGGACACACGGGCCCGGAGTGCAGAGAAGAAAAAGAAAATCAAAGCCAATAAATCAAGAGATGTCATCGGCGACCATGCACTCCTCTCTCAGAAGCTGACAAATCACGGTGGGAAAACCAAGCAAACAAGACAAGGACGCAGAGGGACTGAATGGCTCAACTCACTAGCTCAACTCAATGAACAGAAAAGGCTCAGCTGTCTCTACAGGTACACACGCAGGTCACAAAGACGGCTTTATTAGGCCTGAACGGAAAGTCGATACATTTCAAAAAAAAAAAGTCTATACCTTTAAAAAAGAAAAGGAAATTAGTAACAAAAAGAGAGTGACCAAATTGTTATACCTGGAGGTTAAATACAGATAGTTCTAAACATTTTTTTTTTTTGAGTAAAGAGAAAGTAAAATAGAAATTAAATGTATTTAGAGCAGATTGACTGTGAGAGGATAACATGTCAAAACCTGTGGGATGCTGCCAAAGGGGTATTCAGAGGACTATTTATAGCAGTGTTAGAAAGCCAGAAAGGTTGAAAATGGATGTGCTAAGCTTTTCCTCTCAAGAAACTAGAAAAAGAACACCAAATTAATAATAATGAAAAAGTGACTAAGAAAGCGTGAAAGAGGACACTATCAAAATACAGACATTTTTATGATAACAGAATTGGTCAATAAAACCCAATGCTGGTTGTTTGAAGAACCAATAAAATAGATAACACTTTAAGTAATCAAAGTGACAAATAAAAATCAGGAATTGGAAGGGAATAATAGCCACAGATGTAGAGATGTGAGTTCAATAATTATGTTATAATTTTTAGTTTTATGCCCATAACATTCAAAACTCGATACAGATAATTTTCCAGGGAGAAAATACCCAAAGTGACTTATGAAGTGGAACATCCTAATTGGACAGAAACCCATTGGAGACGTGGAAATGATAGTCACCCACCTTCCTCCAGAAGGTTCCAAGCCCAGTATTTTGGGTGATTTCTACTCTATTTTCAAGAAACAGAAAACACCGATCCCACACCAAGCGTCTCAGTGCACAGGCAAAGGTGCGATGTTGCCCTGCTTATCTTAGGAGATACAACCAGGTCCCCCAAAACTGGGCAAGAGAACAATAGAAAACCGTAGGCCAAACCCAGTTACAAACAGGGATGCCCATATCTTACACTGCAGAGAAGCGGGAGGAATCCAGCAGCCCGAGGGAGTCACGGTTGTGTTGTATCCCTGGAATGCAAGTCTAGTTCAACCTTGGGGCTCCCCACCTGCCACTTCCTCCACCTGGTCTTTGCCGGAGTGTTTCCCTCCTGCTGTCTGGGTTTCCAGTTCCGAGAGAGAGAGACACCCTCCTGGTGGCTCCCTCCTGCCGTCTGGGTTTCCAGTTCTGAGAGAGAGAGAGAGACACCCTTCTGGTGGCTCCCTCCTGCCGTCTGGGTTTCCAGTTCTGAGAGAGAGAGAGAGACACCCTCCTGGTGGCTCCCTCCTGCCATCTGGGTTTCCAGTTCTGAGAGAGAGAGAGAGACACCCTTCTGGTGGCTCCCTCCTGCCGTCTGGGTTTCCAGTTCTGAGAGAGAGAGAGAGACACCCTCCTGGTGGCTCCCTCCTGCCATCTGGGTTTCCAGTTCTGAGAGAGAGAGAGAGACACCCTCCTGGTGTTTCCCTCCTGCTGTCTGGGTTTCCAGTTCTGAGAGAGAGAGAGAGACACCCTCCTGGTGGCTCCCTCCTGCCGTCTGGGTTTCCAGTTCTGAGAGAGAGAGAGAGACACCCTCCTGGTGGCTCCCTCCTGCCATCTGGGTTTCCAGTTCTGAGAGAGAGAGAGAGACACCCTCCTGGTGTTTCCCTCCTGCTGTCTGGGTTTCCAGTTCTGAGAGAGAGAGAGAGACACCCTCCTGGTGTTTCCCTCCTGCTGTCTGGGTTTCCAGTTCCGAGAGAGAGAGACACCCTCCTGGTCCCTTGGGCCCCTCTGTCACAGCCCTCACGCTCTTCCTTTTATTATGGGGCTTAGCGCAAATACCCTTTACCTGAGGGGTATACTTTCCAGGGCCCCCCCAATGAATGCCTGAGACTGTAGACAGGACTGAACCTTATATATTCTGTTCCTTTCTTACACATGCCAGGCCTGTGATAAAGCTTAGCTTATGAGAACAGCAAGAGAGTAACGATACCGAAACAGGACAGTTATGACGATACACGCTGTAATAAAAGTTGTATCAATGTGATCCCCCTCCCTCTCTCCCTCCCTCCAGTGATTTTTATACTTTTCGGAGTCAGGGGTGCATAGCCACCCCTCATTTGCCTTATATGACCTGCCCCTGGTGTCACTTATTTTTGGGGGGAGGGGGGGGGCGGTCCCTCGCCAAAGTCTTCTGATACGTTCAGTGCTTTCCGGAACAACGCACTGCTGTCGACCGGAACACCTCCCTGTTCTGTCTTTCGCCCTCAAGGGCAGGGTCTCCTATCCCAACGGAGCACGGCTCACATACCCTGGCCGCTAACTCTCGCAGGTTGAGGTGTGACAGAAATACGAGCACAATTTATTTCTTTTGTCCCTTCCTCGCAAAGTCCCGGACAGAAGATTCATCCTCACTGTCGATCTGAGCAACCGCGGCCTACGATTCTCTTCCTTATTAAGTTGGGGACGTGCCCCTCTTCCCTTCACAGGAGGCACTTCCCGGCTCCTCTGTGGCACCGCAGTCCTCTCCTGCGTTGGGACCGTTCTTACGCCAGACGAGGGTGGCTTGACCACGAGAGCCTTGTGCGACCCCGACAGCGGACTGGATCGGCGAGCCGGCTAGCCACCAGCGTGACCCACGAACGAAGTGGGGTGCTTCAGAACGGCAAGGGAACACCAGACCAAGGGGTGATTCCCCATCTCGGGCGGGACAGAGAGGGGCGGGTCCAGGGTGTTACCGCGCTACTCAGAACGGTGCACAATTTAAAACTTAAGGATTGTTTATTTCTGGAATTCTCCATTTTACGTTTTCGGGCCACGGTTGACCACGGGTAACCAAAAGAGCGAGGGAAGTAAAACCACAGATTAGAGGGAGGGAGGATACGATTATGTCATCCCCGTGTAATGACCTTGCTCCTGCTTTGCTTCCTTGATTCCTGTCTGTCTGTCTGTCCGTCCAAACAGATCACAGCCCCCCCACCCCCACCCCCATCCCTGCTCCGGAGCCGAGAGTCTGCCGTCCAGCCCAGCACTGATGCCTGGAGCTCAGGGGTGCATAGTAAATGCGTGTGGAATGAGTAAGGACCGGGTGAGGGCACTCCTGGGTCCTGCTGGGCAAAATCTTCCTGGGGGAGCCCTGGCTGATCTTTTCCGAGGAGCAGAAGCCTGGCCCAGTGCAGGCAGGAACTGGGAGCCTGAGGAGGCTGAACCCTTTGGGACTTGGGGACAGGGGCAGGCACACCGTTAAGGGTTGGGTGGGGTGGCCCAAACCCCTCAGACCACCTGCCTTCTGGAGTGGCAGTGGTCCACCCCCCACCCCCACTGACACAGTTCTGCTGGGGGTGGTGGTGGTGGTGGAATGGAGGGAATGAAAGAACAGCAAAGCCCCTCTGTGTCCCTAGCAGTTGTGGGGACACCTGTTGGGGGGCGGCGCACTGGGGGCTGTGTTGGGAGCTGAGAGCAGGGCCAGATCATTAGGCTGGGGCTGGGGGCTCCGGGCAGCTGGCGCTGACGACCTGCGGGCCCGACAGGTGGGCAGGGGTTGGGGGCTTGGCAGCTGGGCCGGCAACAACTGGAGGCGGGGTGGGCCAGGTCCCGGGGGGCCGATCTGGCCCCTGAGCTGCGTGTGCTTGTGTGCACGTGTGTGTGTGTGCAGTGGGGGTGGCATAAGGGATGTGCTGTCGGAGGAAGGACAATGAGGGCTCCTGTGGGTCCCCGCCCAGAGTGGCCATGTCCTGTGAACAGTCCCCAACGACAAGCTCAGTAGGCAACTGGCTTTTCCATCTGAGAAAGGCCTCTGCTTTTCTGAAGATTCTGGGCACCTGGGGTGTACACACGGAGGGGGTTTGGGGGGGAACAAAGAATTCAGGGCGTGCTAGCCCAGCCCTGGGGCACGAGCGGCCGGGTCCCTTCCGTGCGGGACACGGTGGAGAGGGGGCGACCCCGTGTTCTCCTGGATGGTCCGGCGGAAGATAGCCCCTGCCGCGTTCCTGGGTCTAGAAGTTAGTGCCCTCTGTGCCACAGAAAGAAGAAAGGGCCTTGTAGAAGGCGGTAGTTTGGGAACTGCTGAGTTCAACAGAACTAGGTTGTTTCCCCGCGGGGTGGGGCCCCGGGGGCCTCTCTCTCATATGCAGGCGAGCACCGTTTTGCACGGAGCTGGGGGGTGGGTGCTGAGTCCGGAAGGGAGAGCGGGGAGTTTCTGAAACTTCTCTGACCACGGTGGGAATGTTGAGGAGCACCCTAAGGGGGAGTGGCCCTGGGTGAGAGAGGTGGTCCTGACCACGTCTGGGCCACCTGCCCCCTGGCCAGGCAGGGGCGGCTCCCATGGACCCGTGTGGAGCTGGGACAGCCTTGAGTCAATGCCCTGGGCTCTGGTGAGCGCTGGGCCCCCGTTTCTTCCTGGCCATGCCCCCCGCCTGCCGCCCCCCAGTCTCCACCCCGGGGCTGAGCATTCCGAAGGCACCAGGAACAGAAACTGGGGAGCCCGTTCCTCCCCGGGGCCAGCGGTGGGCTCAGTGTGGAGCGGGATGGCCGCGACAGGTCCTTTCCCTCCCGGCAGTTGCCCGCCACCGGGGCGGTTTCGTTCTGGGGGTACGGACGCCCGCACAGAGCTGGGAGGCCCTCGTCCTGGGGCACAGCACAAGAGGAGGTTCAAGGTAGCCCTCAGAAACTGGCTGCGGCCTCGGAAAGAGCCGTCGCGAGTTCTGTCCAATGTAGTTAAGAACATCTGACTGCGACCACAAAAATGCTGGCATCGGGCCTGCTGCAAAAACATTTTCATGTGAAACGCACACGCGCTGGTGCCTGAGGAGCCCGTGCGTTAACCCTGGGAAGGAAGGAAGGGTGCGTTCACGGGCAGAGCTCGCCACGGAGCCCACCAGGGTCGCGGGCGGGGACCAGCCTGGGGCCCGGCTCCCGGGGAGACCCAGGGTGACCTGGAGTCCAGCCGGGCCCCGGTCAGCCTTGGGGCCTCGACGTCCTTGTGGGGTAGGGACGTCATGGACTTGGGGGAGGGGGACCCGCGGAGTAGGAGGGGTGGTCACCTCCCGGGGGTCGGGCTGCGGCTGGTAGGTGTGTGCTCACTCGTTGCACAGAGCACACAGAGGAAGTCCCTCAGCACCTGGAGTTGAGGAGACACGTGTTGAACCAAGCAAGGCACAAGTAAGATACTGAGAGTGCCCAGGAGGAGCTGGGTGGCGGCGGGAGGGGCGGGCGCTGAGGCCTTCTAGAGCAGGATGTTCCAGGGTCACAGAGGGTACACGGGCAGGGGACACGCCCCAGTGCGTCCCCAAGGCAATGGGAGCACACCAGCGGTCCAGGGCCAGCAGGGTCCTCCTCCCCTGATACAACCGCGTGGCCACCCCCAGCTCAAGGGTCAAGCCTGTGCCCTCAGACCCCTGTCCCCCGCCACCCATCACGCTGGTGCCCATTTCGCGGCATGGCTTTATCATGACAAGGCCGCCTGTCCCCCTTGATGACCCCAAGGCGAGTGTTCCTAGACAACACGGAGCATGCAGCGTGGAGGCCCTGCCCCATGCCAGCCCGGCTCTGTGCTCTCGGGAAGACCCTCCCGGGGCCCCGTCCCATGCCAGCCCGGCTCTGTGCTCTCGGGAAGACCCTCCCGGGGCCCCGTCCCATGCCAGCCCGGCTCTGTGCTCTTGCGAAGACACTCCCGGGGGCCCGCCCCATGCCAGCCCGGCTCTGTGCTCTCGGGAAGACCCTCCCGGGGCCCCGCCCCATGCCAGCCCGGCTCTGTGCTCTTGCGAAGACCCTCCCGGGGGCCCCGCCCCATGCCAGCCCGGCTCTGTGCTCTCGGGAAGACCCTCCCGGGGCCCCGCCCCATGCCAGCCCGGCTCTGTGCTCTCGGGAAGACCCTCTCGGGGGCCCCGCCCCATGCCAGCCCGGCTCTGTGCTCTCGGGAAGACCCTCCCGGGGGTGCTCACTGGACCGAAGACTGAGCACAGCCTTGTCCTCACAGAAACGTCCCAGACGGGCAGCGCCCGCCTCGCCTGGCCCGTCGTCACCAGCACTGAGCATGACTCTCCTCTCGAATGTCTGTGGTCTGCCTTCTAGCGCCTCTTCTGCGGCCTGGACCTTCAGCCTCTGACCCACCCTGGTCTCCATCCGGCCTCCCCGCACTGCCAACCCTCCCACCGCGAGGCGTGCTCTAGCTAGCTCTTCCAGGATTGGGCAATGTCGCCTTATTTGCAGAAAGAAAAAAGGGAGGAAGGTGATGCGGAAGGCCTTTGTGGGTTGCCCTCCTCTGCCGACAGGGGTGGGTGTCACTGTCCCCAGCCCGGGCCACCAGCTGTCTGCATTCATCTCACGCGGACGGCCCTCACCCAGGGCCGTGTGTACACTTGGGCCCCAGCGCCCGGGCCTGCCTGCCAGGGAATGCGTCCAGCTGGCTGGGCCCCCCGGCCCCCCGGGCCCCCCGCCCCCCGCCCTGACAGGTGTGTGGCGACTCAGCTGCCTTTTGCTTTTCGTCACAGGCAGCTGTTGGAGACAGCCTGGAGACCCCTGTGTGGCCTGCCTGGGCTGAGGGTGGGGGCAGCTCAGCCCAGGGCCTCTGCGTCCTCCCCTCTCTGTCCTCCACCCTGGCCGGGGAGGGGTGCTCTAGCACCTTCTGCACGCCCCTCTGCTGGCTCCGGGTGGAGGCGGAATCTCCAGGGAGGGTTGTGGGCCTCCTGTGCCAGCCTGTGCCAGCCTGAGGGGACGGTGCCAGGACCGTGTGACCACAGCTCCAAGCCAGGGTCCCTTTTTTCCCCTGGAGTTGGTAACTGGAACAGGAACCCTGCCCCCCCCCCCCACACACACACCCCATAGCTCCGGAAGGGGCACCGGGCGGAGGCCCTGAGCTGGGCCCTCGAGTCGAGTTGAGTTTGGATCTACAAGAGAGGAAGGGACTCCAGGACCTCCTGTGTCTCCACGAGGCCAGGAAAGGGATCATTGCGGTGTCTCCTCAGAACCCGGGGAGGCCGGCAGAGCCCCCCTGCGGAGCCCAGGGGCCAGTGCGTGTGTCCATGAGGTCCCCGTGGGCCCTCGGAGGACGGTGCGTGGAGCCGGACACGTGCTCAGCCAGGGCTCAGGTGGCCAGGAAGCAGAGGGGAGCACCTTCTCAGGAGCAGGGCAGAGTCCTACAGGAAAGCAGCTCGGGACCAGGCCCCCGGCAGGATGGCTCAGGGTGTCCTCAGGAGAGGCGGCCAGCCTCCGGGCCTCGGCCGAGCCCACGTGCTCCTGACCCAGGACTCCATGCTGGAGGGCCTTTCCTCTGCCCACCCGAGGGCGCGGGCGCGGGTGTGCAGCCCCTCGTGCCGTCCGTCCACCCACGTCGCCGCGCATGCCCCGCCCCGCCCGGGCCCGCGCCTGCCTTCATTCTTTCCACAGGCCGCCAGCAGCTGCCTCCTGTGTATCTTGCGGCAATGACAAGGAGATCAAAAGGCATCGATGACGCAGCCGCTGACCTCTGAAGTGACAGCCTGCCACCAACTAAAAATAGAGCCCACATCAAGATGCCTGTCCCCTCCGTGCCTGAGTCCCTGCCTCTCTCGACGGGGGACAAGCTCCATGAAATAGACCCCACATCAAGATGCCTGTCCCCTTCCGTGCCTCGAGTCCCTGTCTCTCCCGACAGGGGACAAGCTCCATGTGGCCGGACGGTCCCAGATCAAAGAGGCGGTTGCAGAGACAGGCAGGGGGGAGTGTTTGTCAGGGCTGGGTGACCAGGCGCTGGGTTGAGGGGAGGGGGTCACTCCAGGGTTTTGGCTGGCGTGGTGGACAGGGACCATCTGCTTGGGAGAACGAGCTCCCAGGAAAAGCAGGTTTAGCGGGGAAACGGGCTTCCCTGCCTCTCGGCTGGTTGAGTATGGGGATCTGGGATCCCCTGCACGGAGATGCGTGGGGACACACGAGTGTGGCGAGGCTGGTGTCCGAGTCCCGGGAACCCCCGTGGCCTTGAAATGGGCCTCGGCCACGTACAGGGGCCGTTAGAGCCCCCCCCCCACCTTGAGCTCCTCCCAGCCCTAGGGTGCTGGGAAGAGGCCCCCCCCACTCCCGCCTGCACCCTCGCACTGACGCACGGCCAGGGTGCTGTGGGGATGAGCCCCGGCTTCTCGTGGTTCATTCATTGGGGCAGCGGGGCCCCCGCGTGCTACCTGCCAGGCCCTGCTCCAGGCACAGGGCTGCCCCAGCAGAGCTCCCAGGCCCGTGGGGGCCGGACCACTGCACGCAGCTGGGGTTCGGGTCTGACGGCAATGGGTGGGGGCGGGTTCTGGGGGACAATGTGCCAGGCAGGGGGTGGCAAGGGCGTGCCGGGCCCAGGTATGGCATGCGGCTGGCCATGGCCATGGCACACCTCCAGGCTGCCCCTCATGGAGGTCCAGGGGTAAGCCCAAGAAACACCCCCCACCCACCCCCAGCAGGAGGTTTAGGCAGGTGACCGTGGGAGGTGGGCACCGGGGAGGGGCTGGTGGGGGAAGCATGCCTGGGCTGCATTCCCGGAGCGGGGAGGCTGTCGGGGGCTTGGAGCAGGGTGCACGGGCTCTGGTTTATGTTTGAAACGTCCTCCTGGCTGCTGTGTGGAGATGGGAGTGTGGGGGGAGAGGGAGGGCCGGCGCCCCCGGGAACAGGCCGGCCCCTCATCTTTGGGGAGGAACGCTGCCTCGGACACGCTGTCCACGGCGGCCGGAAACGCCCTCCGCCCCTGGCAGAGGCCACGGGGGAGGGAGGCTGGGATTCAAGTCCACCTCCACGTCACTCACGCCCGGTACCCGTGGGCACCTTGCTCACCTGTCGGTAGCTTTCCCTTCCCTGGGAGAGTCTAGTCTCTCTGCTCTCTGGACGCTGCTGGGTCACTGGGCACACTGCAGCCCCTCGCCTGTGCCAGGCTGTCCCCCCCCCCGACAAGGAGCCCTCTGCGCGGGGGCCCTGGGCCTTCCCCCCTGCCGCGTCCCCAAGCCCAGCCGTGGGCCAGATGCCCGTGAGAAGTTCCACATGAGGCAGACAGCAGGGACACAGCTTCCCAGGGCCCCGGACTCTGTCGCCGGGGGCCCAGCACCTCTTCTGACTGTGTGGGTGTGTGTGTGTGTGGGGGTCTTAGCTCTGAAAGGCCAGACCCCATGAGCGAGCCGGGCCTGTTGCTGTGAATACGGTGGTGGCTTGTGTCCTGCTGTGGCACCCAGCTGGGCAGGCCGTGGGGCGGGGGCTGGTGGTGGAGGGGCCTGGGTACAAGAACACTCTTCCCCGGCCCAGGCCCCTCAGCGCCTGTGTGCTGGGCCTGGGCCGAGGGCGGAGGCCCCAGCATCTCGTCCAGTCCCCTCGGCCTTAGTCTTGGCCGGTGGGGACCCGCGTCCGAGAGGGGGACAGGCTCAGGGGGGTCCGGAGCCCCTCCAGAGCAAGAGTGCTGGATGGAGTCCGGGGTGCCCAGCTAAATGTGAATTGTAGATAAACAATGAATTTTTTACAGTACAAATAAATATGTCACACGAAATATTTGGGATTCACTCCTACTTTTAAGAAAAACAACAAAAAAACCACTACACGCTGTATGTAGGTGTTCTGTGTTTTTAGTCACGGGATCTGGCCACCCTCCGGGAGCCCTGTGGCTTCAGGCTGTCTCCATGACTCAGGAGCCGCCCCCTACCCCACTGTCCCTGGGACACGAGGCCGCCTCTGGGATGGGGCCTGTCTCGCTGCTGCTGGGGGTCCTCTGGCCTCAAGGAGCCACCCCGGGGGGACACTGTCCCTGGTGGGGTCAGCCCACACTCTGAGCTGGCACCTTTCATCCCCTCTGCCCCCCTCATCCTCCTTGAGCAGGTGAGTCGTAGGGAAGAATTCTCACTGCCCTCTGAGGGTGTCATCCCCTCCACTTGCAATCCCGGAAGTCACCCACAGCCCAGGTCAGAAAAAGCAGCCCTGCTGGAGGAGGCCTGTGGCCTGAGCAGGGCAGCGAGAGGCGGCCAGTGAAAGGCGGCCAGAGGCACTCTGGCCGGAAGCGCCGGGAAGCGGAAGGCTGTGCCCTGTGGACGTACGCCTGGGGCCATCGAGAGCCGCTGGCCACCTTGCAGAGAGCGCCCCTGCCAGGGGAACAGGCTGCCCTGGATCCAGCTGTACCTGAAGCTGTCCCCCTCTTGGACTTTGCAGGTGTGTGAGTCCACGTGTTTCCTGCTTTCCTGGGGTAAGTTTCAGGGGAATTTCTGTTCTTTGAAAAGGAAAGTAGGGACCAGGCCCAGGTTTCTGGGTGCACAGGCTGGGCAAAGCTGGGAGTGGGGTGGTCAGTGCAGGGGCGTGGCTGTCTGAGGTCGTCCTGAAGGAGGGGTGACTTGGAGGGATCATGAGGGCTGGGCTGAGAGGCACAGAGAGGGCTAAGTGGGGAGAAAGGAGTGTGTGTGTGTGGAGGGGGCGGTCGCGATGTTGGGGCAGGGCCTGGGCGGCTGCCGGGGGTGAGGGGCGAGGGCTTGGAGGGCACAGACGCCCAAACCTGCAGCAGCAGCAGCAGCAGCCCACACGACTGTGCATGCCCCTGCCAGGCCCTCCCCGGTCGCCCCTCGTTTCTCAGAGCCCCTCCTCAGGGCTCGGACCCCCATGTCCCAAAGGCAGAGCACCCTCCTACACAGTGAGGCCTGGGGGCCCCGGAGTGGGGTAATGAGGTAGGTCTGAGAGGTAGGAGGTGCAGGGAGCTGGCAGAGTGACTCCGAGCCCCTGGGGGACAGAGGCCACCGCACCTCTATCGCCGCCCTTGAGAAGAGCCTGCAGAGCCTGCCTGCTGGCCCAGAGGGATGGGAGAGCCTGGGGGATGGCATCTCAGCCCTGCCCATCAGACCAACCCCCGTGGACCTGCGCCACCTGAGGGAACCTCTGTGTAAGTGAGAGTCTGAGATTGGGGACTGTTTGTTACACGGCATAACTGACTCAACGCACAGGGCTGGGCCCAGGCACGTACGTGCTCACCGAACATTTGCCGAACACTTGTGGCCCTACCTCCCCCAAGCCCTGTGATGTTAAGGATAGCATACATCCTCAGAAGCACAGATTCTCCAAACTGCCCAGCCACTGGACACAGCACAGCCAGGGACCCGGTGACCTGCTGCCCGCCCCCCCCCCAGAGCCCCCTTACTGGGCATCGCTTTGCGAGCAGAAACGTACCCCTGCACCCCCGGGAATCCCGCGCTGGCTGCCAGAGCCAGAGGGAGGAGGAGGTGGCCGTGTGACAACAGTCAGTCCCCTTGGAGCAGGAAGTCCCATCACCCAACCTGCTGGGCCCCAGAGCTGCCTCCCCCGCCTGAGGCAGGAAGCTGGCCTCACACCATGGCCCCCAGAGAAGGAGGGGACATGTGCGTCCCTTCTGGCAGAGCAACCCGGTGGGCCCGGCGAGCAGATGAGAGAACACACTCAGGGAGGTCGTTCAGCTGGTGCCCCCCCCCCCCCCCCCGCTCCCACCCCTGCCGCCCCCAAGTCCACCCGACCCTACGGGGCCTCGTTCTGCTCATACGGCCCGTGACCCCGTGCACGCAATGTGGGTGGGGAGAGGGGGCCACCCGGGTTATCTATCGCCTGGGCCATGTGCTGCCCCGCCCCCCCCCCAAGTCCTGGGGGTCTGCGGCTCTGCGGGGGCCGGGGGGAGGCGCCACCATCTGCGCGGCCCCACAAATCACCGTGGTGTTGGGGGAGACCACGTAAGCCCACATGTGACGGGTCAGGCGCTGTTTGGAGTGCCTCCCCAGCCATTTCTCATTAATCCCTGCTTCCTGGGAGGTCTCTGGGCGGGTTTCCCCCAGATCCGGATCTTGAAGCGGGGTCTTGAGAGCAAGGAGAGGGGGGTGGGACCGGATGGAAGGCGGCCGGCTGGGAGGATCACCCTGACAGGGAGCCCTGGGGAGGCAGGGATGCCTTGGCTGACTTCCCCCGAGGGGAGAGGGGCTGGGCACTGCCCCCACCCCCCGGCCCTGACCGCTCTTCTGCCCTGGCGGGGGTCCCATGCTTAAGGCAGTACCCCCTCCACAGGGACAGGCCTGGAACTCTTGGATGGGATGGTCGTCGAGCTGGGGGCCTGCCCCGTCCCACACAGAACACCAAGGCCCCGGGGGAGGCCCGAATGGGAGCCCATAGAGCCCACGCTCTGATCTCTGCTGGATGCAGACACGATGGCGGAAGACCCCCTGCCTCCTTGGGGAGCCGTGGAAAGGACACAGCTGCTCCGCTGCTTGGGCTGGAGTCCGCACCAGTGGGCTCTCTGTGGGCCTTTCTTGCTGGCCTTGGCCCCGCCCCCCGGGCCCCTGCAGCTTCTGGGCCTCCCACCTGGCTCTGCCGCTGTGCTGTCCACGTGCTGTCCACCTCGCTCTCCCACCATCCCATCCCTGTGCTGTCCACCTCGCTCTCCCACCATCCCATCCCTGTGCTGTCCACCTCGCTCTCCCACCATCCCATCCCTGTGCTGTCCGCCTCGCTCTCCCACCATCCCATCCCTGTGCTGTCCGCCATGCCCATTACCACCTGCCTTCCTCTGGAGGCTGGTCCGGCCAGGACCCTACAACCTCGGCCCAGCTTAGAGCCTCTGCTCAGCCGGTGGGTCCACTGGAGTCCCCTGCCCACCTCACCCTCATGTCCCTGCTCACCCTGCGGCTTCACCAGAGGCCATGACCCTGAGCACTGAGTTTGGGGCCCCAGCACAGCCTTGCGCCCCCCCCTTCTTTTCTAGGCCCACGATATCGCAGTCGCCGCTGCCTCACAAACCCTCACGCAGATTCAGCAGAACATTTCGGCTGCTGGCATGGAGCAGGGACCAGGGCCCTGGAGCTGTGCTTGGGGACATGGAGAGGGACCCAGACGATTCCCAAACTTAAGAGGGTCTCTCAGGCTTGGGAGCTCAAGCTGGGTGAAGCGTGGTTTGTGTTATGGACACTGAGCCACTGAACCCCTGTGCCAGGGCAACTAGAGGTGCGGGAGGGATGGCAAGGGGGCGCTCCCGATGAGAATGGGACACCACCAAAGTGGACGGCGCGGGGATGGGGATGCCCTGGGGGACCGTGTCCACCCCGTCCCCCTGGAATGACAACGGTGCCCAAGCCAGGGCACCAGCCCCCCGAATGCCACCTGGAGCAGTCGCCTGCGACACCACGAGGGTCCGGAGTGGATGGAGGGGCCCAGTCGGAGGCCCTCATCCTGTCCCTCTGCTGCACCCGAGTGCCCTAACCCAGCGCACTCCCAGCCACCAGCCTCGTGTCTCCAGGCAAAGCTCTCAGAAGCAGTGGCCTCCACGCTCTGACATAGGGAATTCTCCCAGTGCAATGACTGACACCCTGTCTACTCACGGTCCGCACAACCTAAGTGCCAGTCCGCCCATTCGTGCTCGGCTCCCAGGCAAACGTGCGAAGGTGCTCGGAACATGAGGGACCAGGCAGGCGGATCCAACAGTAGCAGAAGAGGGGGCTCCCCCCCCCCCCGCACAGATCCGAACGGAGAAAGATGTGTCCGGAGTCCGCGGAAGGGCCGCGGAGTGACTCGATGCCACGGCGAGAGTCTCAGAGAGCCAAGAAGATGCTCCAGGACATTAACAAGGGGGCAGCTAGTGAAACGTCCTGGAAGTCTGAGCAGCTAAACAGAGGAGAGAATGCTGTACGCAGAAAGAGAGAAACAGGAAGAGGCACCGAAGTTTCGTGAAAAACAAAAGGAATTCTAGAAGGACACACCCGAGGCGAGAGTGTGAAGGACGCGGCCAGACATCACCGAGAGAAGGTGCCAGGGCTCGAGGACTCTCGTCTCCACGGGGTGGTGTGCCGTGTGCCCTGCAGAATCAGGGAACAAAGCCACCCGCAAAGGAGCCTCACTGGGACAATCAGAACCCCAGAGGCAGGAACGCACACACCGGAATCTTCCTGGGGGGGGGGGCGGGGGAGAAGGAGAGGCCACCTGCGAAAAGGCACGGTGACGAAGCCGGCGTGAGACTTCTCCACAGCACGTGGGGAGGCCGGAAGACCGGGGACGTTATCCTCCAAGTTCTGAAGGAAAACGACCGTCACCTTGACTTTCTATACCCAGTGAAACTATCCGTCGGGCGTGATGGTTGAATACAGACATTTTCAGATGAGTGAGGACCCAGAACACGCACTTTTCCCCACGTTTCTTTTTAGGAAGGCACTTCTGGGTGTTCCCAGAAAACCGACGACAGCGACAATGATAAAAACACACACACATACACACACACACCAGGTCCAGGCAGCAGTAAAGCCATCCGAGGACAGTCACAGAGGTGAGTCCCAGAAGGACGCCAGGCAGGAAACCTCAGGGGCAACAACAACAAAACCCCAGACTGGAGTCGGAAGAAGGGAGTCTCCAAGGGGGACGTGGCCAGGACCAACAGGCCCCAGGAGAGTGGGACACCTGCCCTGATCCGGGCACTTGAAGGAGATAATGGAGGCAGACAAAATAGCAAGTAAGAATGGAGGGACCTTCTAGAATCCCTTCCTGGAGGAAGAAATCTAACCCCAAGTCAGGAGATTTTAATTCAGCCTCGAAACAAAGAACTGAGGAATGGGCGTGTTGATGAAGGGGCGATGGGCAAGCCCTGACTACCCCCCGAATACAGAACCAGGATAAGCTGGCAGTGGGCCGGGGGCCCTCAGGACAGCACGCACACAGGTTACAGAGAGCTGGACCCACGGAGCGGTCACAACAGTAACACGAGGGGCACGTCCTGGAGGCAGGAAGGGGGTGGGCAGTTCTGCGGTGTTGCTCAATGCCACAGGAAGCGGAAGGAAGACCAGGAAGACCCGCAATGACTCCAACTCCCCACATTTCAGAGCGTCTCCCTGAACCTGAAAGTGACATTTAGATACAGATGTCTCCTGAGGTAGGAAAACAAACAATGACCTGAACACTGCACTTTTTTTTCCTTTGATTTCTTTCTGTTAAGAAAAATGAATAAATGAAAAAGAGCAGTGCCATATTCACAATCATTTCTGATGGCGTGTCTGTTTGCCCATCCACCCATCACCTATCCACTCTCACACCCACCCATCCTTCTGCCATTTACCTATCCATCCTTCCATCCATCCATCCATCCATCCATCCATCCATCCATCCATTCATCCTTCCATCCATCCATCCATCCATCCACCCACCCGTCCGTCTGTCCGTCCGTCCATCCTTCCATCCATCCATCCATCCATCCACCCATCCATCCACCATCCATCCATCCATCCATCCTTCCTTCCATCCATCCACCCATCCATCCTTCCATCCATCCATCCATCCATCCATCCATCCATCCATCCATCCTTCCATCCACCCACCCACCCTTCCATCCATCCATCCATCCATCCATCCATCCATCCATCCATCCTTCCATCCACCCATCCACCTATCCATCCATCCATCCATCCTTCCATCCACCCACCCACCCTTCCATCCATCCATCCATCCACCCATCCATCCATCCTTCTATCCACCCATCCATCCATCCTTCCATCCATCCATCCATCCATCCATCCATCCTTCCATCCACCCACCCACCCTTCCATCCATCCATCCATCCATCCATCCATCCATCCATCCATCCATCCATCCATCTATCCTTCCATCCATCCACCCATCCATCCATCCTTCCATCCATCCATCCATCCATCCATCCATCCACCCACCCATCTGTCCGTCCGTCCGTCCATCCTTCCATCCACCCACCCACCCTTCCATCCATCCATCCTTCCATCCATCCATCCATCCATCCATCCATCCATCCATCCATCCTTCCATCCACCCACCCACCCTTCCATCCATCCATCCATCCATCCATCCGTCCATCCTTCCATCCACCCATCCATCCATCCACCCATCCATCCACCATCCATCCATCCATCCATCCACCATCCATCCATCCATCCATCCGTTGATTTACCAATCCATCAATTCATCCGCCCCCCCCCCCCCCAGGCCGCAGACACGCTCATCCGCCCGCTCTCTCCTACACAGAGTGCAGAGCAATGTCTGGAATGATGGGTATTTCTGGGGCAACAAGGGATATACCCTTAGGGAGGAAAAGGGAGGTTCTGGAAATTTTCACTTTTCTGACTTTTTTTGGGTATTGTCTGAAATTTCTAGAAACTTACACGGAACTAAAATATCTATCAAGCTATCTAAATACTTCCATTGGAAAAAGAAATCAATGATCGTCATCTGTGGAGAAATCAGGGTCCTCTTTCTGTTTTCTCCTCTGGGAGAGCTCTGCCCGAAGCCTATTAATAGCAACTCCCAGTACTATTTTCAGACACTCCTCCCACGGAGGTCTCCCTGCCCCCCCTCCCGCTCTATCACAGGGCCCTGCTCTGTTCCCGCTCAGTAATTACCTAGGTCTGTAATTACAGGGTGTATTTTTGACTGGGGGCAGCTCCCTCATGCCAGGAGCGTGGTCCTGTCCTGTAGCACCTCCAGTCCCCCGTCCACTGTCTGGGACGCGGCGGGCGCCCGGCGGGTGCTGTGTGTGTGTGAGGGGTGCCGGGTCAGCCTGCAGGTGCACACTTCGAGCTGCAGCCCGCATGGTTCTTGATGGCCCAGGCAGATGGCATCAAATCTCAGCCTGGCACTTGGCAGTGGGCGTGGAAGACGAACCCACAACGGTGCCCGCAGCGGTGCCCATAAGAGGGGGTGGGAAGCAGGAACTTCCACCTTGGCACGTGCCGGGCACCAGGCCAGTTGCTCAACAGACAGGGCTCCAGGTAATCCTGGCCACGGGCCCAGAGCGAGCATCCCTGTCTCCTTAACCAAGGCTCAGAGAGGCCGCCCGGAGTGCCCGGGGTCACCCAGCTGGGGAGTGGGAGGGCAAAGGCTCCACACTCAGCTCTCGGCAGTCACCCCTCACACCATGGCCGAAGAGGTCACAGGGGCCGCAGGGGTTGCAGGGGCTGCAGGAATGAGCGAAGAAGGGGCTTCTAGGTGATGATGGGGGGGGGCTCCAGGACCACATGGCCTGGGCACGGATGTGAGCGAGGGAGGGGGAGATCAGCCTGTGCAGAGGGGAGCAGAAGGTGGTGGACAGAGACTGGGGCAGGAGGGGTGGTGAGAGGGGGTGGGGGTCAGGCTCAGGGTGGGATGGGGGCCCCACCAGCTGCCCACCACCATGTGGACCCCCCCCAGGCCCTGCACATCCTCTGGGGTACGCAGGGTGCCTTTTGCGGCCCCCGATCTTGACGGAGACAGCTCAGGAGCCGTGCCGGCCCCTTCTCCACCGAGCGGAACCCTGTGGCCCTGGCTGGCCCTGAACAGGCCAGGCTGAGCTACCTTCCACGCGCTAAACTCCAGGGCCTCTCGCCCCTCCGCCCCCTGACCCCCCAGTGGCCAGGGGCTGCACAGAGACAGAGCCCAGAGAGGCAGTGAGGGGAGGCTGTCCGGGGTGCGAGAACGAGAACCTATATCACCTTAGCCTGCCCCCCATCCCGGGCAGGGTGCCCTCCGAGGGCGGCCGAGCCCCCGGATGGAGGGATGGGGGCAGAGAGAGGTCACCGAGGCCAGTGTGGGGAGGAAGTGAGGGAGGAGGGTGGAGAGGGAGTGTGGTGGGGAGGACAGGGCGGGCGGAGTGGGGTGGGGGGCGTCGGAGGACCGGGCAGGCCCTCAGGGGGGCAGGGAGCCCCGGCAGGACTGGGCTGCGCTGGGGCAACCCCCACCCAAGGTGCCCTTGCTCGTGCTGTGCCCCCTACCCCTCTGTGGGTCCCTTGTGGGTCTCGGTGCAGCCCTAGGCAGGAGGCCTGGCCAGGCAGCGTGGGCCGGGGGGAGCCCAGAGCCTGTGGGGAGTGTTCCAACAAGAGATCTATTAGCGAAACAAAAGCGTATCTTTTCAGGCAGGACTGTTTGCGCAGTTACCTCATGACACATCGCCTTGGCCTGGGGCCCAGGCGGGCAGGCGGTGGGGGGCCCCCCTCCGGGGCACAGCATGGGCCCCGCTCTCTCGCTGGGTCCCCAAGCCTCCTTATCTGGTCACGGACATCAAAGCGGGGCTTTGCACGAACGAATGAAAAAACGGTGCACAGCACAGCGTAGGGACAAGAAGACCCCCAGCCAATTAGCTCCCCATCGTCGTGGGGGTGGGGGGGGGTGGGCCGAGGAGAGCAGAGCCTCCCTCTCCAGGGGTCCCTGCGGCTTGTCAAACTCCATGAAGTATTTTGCCCAAAGCTCATTATAATAATGAACCTGCATTTCTTTCCTCAGGAGAATAATTAGCAGACTTCCAAATGGGTTAAAGCAGCAATTTAAAAGCAGCCCCCTTCAGCCTCCCATTTACTTCGTTTTGTGACGAGGGGATGTTGGCGCCTTTGGGAAGAGCTGAGACCCCCACCCCCTCCGTGGCCTCCCCATCGGGCTGGAGGGCGCTGCCCTGCTGGCCGGCGCCCTGGGGGCCTGCCGAGAGGGCCCCTCACCCAGGCTCGGCCGTGCCGCTCTCCTGGCCACCGAGGGCAGGGTCCTGTCGCCGTGGGGCCTCTTGCCTGTCTCTCTAAAGGGCGGGCTCTGCCCAGACCGGAGGAGACAAAACCCCAGAGAGGCTTTGGGCTGGGCCCTGGCCGAGTCTCTGGGAGAGCATCAGCCTTTTGGGTGCAGAAGAGAGGTGGGAAGGGGGGGGGGATCCTGCCTGCAGGCAGATCACCAACCTGACCTGGGGAGACCCCTCAAAGGGTGCCCCTGAGCTGGGAAGTACGCATGGCAGAGACCTGAGGGTGCCCACAGAGGGGATGAACGAAGGTGCCGAGGGGTGCCAGGTAGGTGTGTGTGGCAAGCAGGGTAAGAGTTACCGTGAGCCTGTCAGGGTGGGGGGTCTGGGAGGTGCCGGGTGGGCTCAGGTGCCTGCACCGCCAAGCCAGGGGGCCGCAGCCCCCACAGAAAGCCGCAGGAGCCCCGACGGCTGGCAGAAAGCAGGCAGCAGCCACTGCTCAGTGGGCAGAGGAGACGGGTCACCTGGTGCGTGGGCACTCAGCAGAGCCAAGGGCAAGGGACAGGTGGGTCCCCGGTCCCACAGCCCGGCGCAGGTCACATGCCCTTCCCAGACGGGGTGACCAGGCTTTGCTATGCACAGTGGCCCGATGTGGCCGCGGAGAGCATGGACAGCGTGGACAGGGCAGCGAGTGGTCCTCATGGGGACGACGCCAGATGGCTCCATGTCCTTCTGGGGGGGGAGCCCCTCAAAGTCCCTCTCTTTACATTCATTGTTTACCTTCCCAGTTATGAGCACAAGAACCACTGACGACAGAGAATTGGGGGAAACACAGACACACCTCTCCAAAGATGCATCTGGAAGTCCACTCCGCGGGGGGCGAACGGCTTTGGCGCATTCTCTGCAAGGGGGTGTTTTGCACGCTCACACGTGAGCAGGCCCCCGGCCGGATCACACCGTGTGCCTCGTCCGGCCCCAGGTCGCCCCTTGTCCAGTGGGCACTTCCCCGGGTCACGGAACTGCCCCTGGCGTGCCTGGCGAGAACTGGCCGTCCCGCAAACGCGGGCCGTGTGGTCTGTTTCCAGTTTCTCACTGTTATAAATAAGGCTGGGATTAACTTGTTTGTGCATAACTCCTTTGCGGCAACAACTCTTGAGTCGTTTTCAGAGACAGATTCCTGGAAGGAGGGTCACAGGGTCACAGGGAGAGGAACGGCTTTTTAATACGCTGGATAAATCTCATCCGAGTACTTTGTGGAGAAGGGCGGCCCGTGGACAGGCCCATTCCGCCTCAGTGTCGCCCAGAGCAAGGGAGATCGCTCACGTGCTTCCGTTTTTGTGATTCTTAGACTTCTCCATTTAAATTCTTAGAGTGAGGGTCTGAAAACCTTCCTGTAAAGCGCCAGGTGGCAAATATTTTAAGCGTTGAGGGCCACACGATCTTGGCTGTGGCCCCTGGACTCTGCCTTTGCAGCGTGAAAGCAGCCCGAGAGAGGTGGTGCCTGAGTGGGCGTGGCTTGTGTTCTAATAAAACTTTATTAGCAAAAGCGGGCCGAGGGCCAGATGAGACCGACAGGCTCTGAGGATGGGAGGAGTGGGCAGCCTCTCCAGTCTGTGTAGTTCTTCTTTTTGTAAATTGTTTCTTGGGTCCTCTGCCCACCCTGAGTGCTTCTCTCAGAGATTTGGAATCTTTCTATACTAAAAACCGTCTGCACCTGTCGTCAGCAGCTGTGGCGAGCAGGTCTGGGCGGGTGGGGAGGACCCTGGGTGGCCGCAGCCTTTGTGCCCCATGTCTTGACGCTCACTCCCTTCTGGAAGCCTGGCTCAGCCTGACCAACGGCGGCCAGGGGTCACCTCTGTCTGCTGCCCAAGGATGGCCGGCTACTCACACACTGTTCTAGGTTTTGCTTTCTAAGTACAGTGTAAAGCCAGAAGGCACGGCCACTATCAGAGCAGC
The DNA here is from genome assembly GCF_036850995.1 of Saccopteryx leptura. NCBI lineage: Eukaryota > Metazoa > Chordata > Mammalia > Chiroptera > Emballonuridae > Saccopteryx > Saccopteryx leptura. The sequence goes on along the minus strand of NC_089503.1, from coordinate 2,562,608 downwards.
CACCTGGCCCATGCAGGTTCGCATTGGATTCGGACAGTCGGTAAAGAAACAGTGGAGCCAAAAACTGATGGGCCATAGTCTTTAATTCTAGCTTGCACCCGGTGGGCAAGTAAAAATACACACTGGGCTCCAAAACCCAGTCACATTCAGTGCTCACAAAGCTACTGACTTATCCGAGTTTCCTAGAATCAAAGGTTTCTAGCTCACCAGCCTTATTCTCCTCAGTTCCCCATCTCCTTCCTTATCCCAGATACAAACTCTGCACAAACTCGCTTCTCACTCAGCACTCCACCATCTTGGCTGCTTCTCCTGGCCTACTCCACGTGGCCTCCTTCTGCTCTCTGCTCTGCTCTTTCCTCTAATGATCCCAGGAACCAAGAGCGCCAGCCCTCGTGTAGTCTACCCCCATTTTATATTGTAGAAATCCAAACCCTTAATCCAATATACATAATAGGGAAGTCTCCAATACAAAGTCACTTCTCTGAGGCATGATAGGATTGTACCACCTCACACCAAAAAGGGTGGGACAGGCTTAATCCCAAAACCAAGCCCCAGGCTACAATGATCCTGCCTGCCCCCAACACACATTAATATCACCTGGGCGACGGCATCTTTAACAAAGTGAGCATAATACATTTTATCCACCCAACATACAGAGTTTCAATTTTACATCGATGGCCTTGTCACCTGCGCCCTAAACCACTGGTGTCATCTGCACTGCTGCCGTCTCTTCCCTATCGCAAGTGATCTAGGTGGCACCAGGTGGCCTGTGGACAAATAGCATCGCTGCTGCTCGGCTGCTGTGTGGCTATGGGCCCGTGCCTCAGTTCCCTCAAACGTACGGCAGGAAGAACAGTCGCACCGGTTCTGTGGGAGACACCATGAGCTCAGTGGTTCTGGGGGGCTGACCAGTGCAGGGTGCACGGCGCTGGCTTGGCCTCTCGGGGGACTAGGAGCCGCGAACACATCAAAGATAGTGACGTGTGTGTCAGCGTCAGGCAAGGCAACCCCGTTCATTAGTTATTCCCCCACCCCCACCCCCAGAAACACCAGAGCCGTTTCCACGCCTCGGCTCCTCTTGTGGGCACTTTGGAACCACCCTGTACGGTTAAAAACGCCCTAGACACTCTGGATCGGGGTGGCAAGGGAACCAAAACAGAACCTGAGGCGTGTGTATGGCCTTCCGATGTCTAGGCCTCCATGGGGAGCGCCTTCTCCCTGCTCCGGCCCTCACTGCCCAGGCTCAGCTCCCCTCTCACCGGCCAGGAGAGGGTCCTGTTCTGCTCCAGGCAGTGAGTGCGCAGGCTAACAGGTGGGCCTGACCGGGAGCCTGGGTGCCTGATCCCAGCTTTACCACGAGTGAGCTGGTGGCCTGACGGCATTGGGGTGGGGTGGGGGTGGGGGGACACTCCGTGCCTCAGTTTCCCTCCCGTGTAGTGACATCCCACGAGGCTGAAGCCGCGAGAGGTTGAGTGTTGGCAGGGCTGGGGGCAGAGTGGCTCAGACTGCCCAGGGTTCGGTTCCCATTCTCCCTGGGACGAGCTGCGTCCCCCTCACCCCTCTTCTCGCTGGCTACTGGCTGTCAGGGGCACTGCGTGGGCCCTGGGACACGGCAAAGCTAAGGTGTGGGCACAGCGCCCGCTGCCGACCACGTGGGCGTGACGGGCGTTCCCTCTGCCCTCGGCTCGCGGGTCCTCGGGAGCCATGTTGCAGGTACCTCAGCCTGGGGTTTGGCACGGACAGGACCTGGGAGGTGAGTGGAACAGGCGACTCCAGGTGGCCCTTGGGTCTGTGGACTCGCTGGCTGGAGCCAGTGGCTGGTATGGGGTACTCTGAGCACCCCGTGTCCAGGGAAGTCTGTAGGGACTGCGGGGTGGGAGTTGATGGGGCCAAACCAGGGGCAAGAGAGCAGGAGAGAGGCCAGGAGAGGAGCAGTGAGTATGGCGGAGGGGACCGAAGAAAGCAGGGCCCCAGGAGCACCCTGGGCAAGTCTGAGCAGGTGGCAGCCCCGGGCATTTGGGGGGCAGGCTGCAGGCGGGCACCAGTCCCCAGTCATGCAGTGGGCAGGCCGGGGCAGGTGGGTGGGACAGGGACCGACATCAGGGCTGCACGGGACGCAGGCCCAGGCTTGTGTGGCCGGGGCCCTGTGGGCTGCTCCGAACCCCTCCCTCAAACCCCGGCACACAGACTCGCCGCCAACACGCACACCCCTCCCCAGCCCCGTGCGGGATCAGAACTGCCTCCAGCGGGGAGGCGGGGGATACCAGCTCCAGCTCCCCACCACACACAGGGCGCCTCAAGAACTCCTGGGGACGTAGGTGTGGCGTCCAGCGTTTAGGGACACCGTGACCCCACCTAGCTTGAGCAAACCTCCTTCTAGAGTCTCCCCCAAACTCTCGTGGATAGTGCCCTCAACAGACAGTGGGCTCCTCTCTCCTTCCTGCCTTTGGGCTCCAGGCCGACGCTTGGCCGGAACGTGCACCCTGAGCCCCACCTCCCTGGGAGGCCCTGGGTATTCTCAGACCCCGCTCCGTCCTCTGTGATCAGCTCAGGGTGGGTGTCGGGAGCCCGCTCAGTCAATCCCAGAATCCTCCTGCAAGGCCGCAGTGGTCCCTGGACGTGCCTGATGTGGGGCCCAGCTGGGGCCCAGAGCTGCCTGAGCCCCTACAACTCTGTCCCTCCACGGCCTTGAGGCTCTGGGGTGCCGCACGAGCAGGTGTCCTGGGGCCCCGCGCACACCGGGTGGGACCTGAGCTTCCTGCTCGCCTCCTGCCCACGGGCAATGGCCAGAGGCCACCCTGCTCAGGGGTGGCCCTGTGGGGTGGACGACCCCAGTGCCCATGCTGCCCACCCTCTGGCCAGGTGCACGGGCACCCTGGCCGACACCGACAATGCCAAGGGTTCGCCTGCAGGACTGGGGACTTCCTACCCTGTTGCTGGGAGCCTGATGTGGTGGTGGGTTAGGGGCAGCCTGTCCTGGATGTCCTTGGAGGACAGGCGGGCTCAGAGAGGACGGCCAGCCGGGCCCGAGGCCCAGCAGCTGGTGAGCAGCGGGCACGCTCTGAGGCCAGACCCTAACGCCCGCTCCATCCCCTGAGACCCAGGCCAGGTGGGCTCGACGTCGCTCAGAGCACAGGTGCGCCTGAGACCCAAAGGGACCGGGGCCTCCGCATCGCCAGCCGGCCACCGGGGAGGGACGGTGAGACCAAGAGGACAACCCGCTCTGCCCAGCACCACGCTGACAAACTCACCTCCACTCTCAGAGAAGACAAGGCCCCCTCTGCCCTCCCTGCCCCACCAGGGATGCAAAGCAAAGGCCCAGCCCCTCCGCCGGCCCCTCCATGACAGACAGACCCACCCGGGGCAGAGCCTTCTGGGCCCGCGTGCTGTGGGGGAAGTGGCCAGCCGGAATGCGACTGTACTTGGGGATGGGACCGTTAGTTAGGGAGGTGGTTAAGACTACACGAGGCCCTAGGGTGGGGCCCCGGCCCGTAGAATTTGTGTCCTCATAATAAGAGGGCGAGATCCCAGGGCTTGCCGCTGCTCACAGAGAGGAGGCTGGGAAGGGGCGCGGTGAGAGCCAGCCAGCCGCTTGCGAGCCAGGAAGCAGGCCTGCACCGCCTCCAGCCCTGCGGGCACCTTGACCTTGGACTGCCGGCCTGCAGGACGGTGGGGACTGAATGTCTGTTTAGGCCGCCCTGTGTGAGGTGCTCTGTTGCTGCACCTGTGCTGACCAAGACCTTGGGCTGTGAGCAAGAGGGAGAGCTGCAGGGGTAGCGCGGGCGGGCAGAGGCTGTGGGGGTGCCCAGGGCACAGGCCAAGCGCGCTGCTGGGGACCTTCCTACCGCCAGGCTTTGGGAGCCCCAGGAGTGAAGGAGCTTACGCCTCGGAGTGCTGGACGCTCCAAACCCACTGCCTGACCTCCGACATACTCTGCCTCGTTTCGGCCATCAGCGGGGCCATCGGGCCGCCGCCTGGCCTGTCCCCACCGTGCACCAGCGGCATCTGCGTCCACCTCTCACCGGCGCCGACGTGACCCACGCTTCCCCGTAGCCAGTTCCCGCTTCGGACGCCTCCCCGTCCAGTCCTCTGTCTCCCCGGGTCATTCTGGGAAGTTCTGCGCAGTGAGCGTGGAGCGTGGGCTGTGTCATCCCGTCCACTCCGTGGGCCCTGTCCCGTGGTCAGCACTGCGGCCTGGAGCACCCGAGAAGCTAAACCTTCCCCTCCACTCGGCTCCACCCCGCTCTCTGCTGCCCGCCGTGGCTGCGTGACACCAGACATAGAAAACCACGGTTGCCAGTCATTTCCTTCCGGTGGACGCCATGCGCCAGCTCTGGGGGTGAAACACAGAGTGCCCCCAGCTCGCCCACAGCCCTGGACACTCTCCCGCTCACACTTCAGGGCCGAGGAAACTGAGGCACAGAGAGGCTGTGTGACGGGCCCATGCTCGCTCCAGGAGCTCACACCTGCCCCCGCCTGCCCTGTCCTGCCCTGCCTTCCCCAGCGGGTGTGTCCCCTTGGACTTTGAGTCTTGGGGGCCCTGTCACAACAGGGCACCAGACCCCAGCCACTCCTGTCCACCATCCCGGGACGTACATGACATCGGAGGGAGCAAAGCAGGGCGGGGCCGCTGCCCGGAGTGCCCAGGGTCAGGCCGAGGCTGGGAGGGGGACAGGTCAGGGACGCCTGGAGCTCGGAATGGCCGGTGCGGAAGTCACAACCCTCTGAGCGGGTACTGGAACTCTCCACGCAGCCTGCCTCGTGGTCCACCAGCCTCTGCTCGACCACCTCCCGTGATGGGGGACTCACTCCTGGCTCCATACAATTCTGACTATTGAGAACGTTTTATAAGGCGTTCCTGATGTTGACCCAGAAATTCCACCCCTGGAAAGTAAAACCCAACATAAGGGGAGGACGCGGGGTGGGGGGGTGGAAGTCCGCGTGATGGGGTGGGACCATGACGAGAACGCCCAAGGGCTCCGGCTCGGCGCCCTGAATAGTCGCTGGTACGCTAGTCCCTTTGAGCGGGCTCCCGTGACCCTGACAGACACACGCTCGCGTGCACACAACTGGGAGGAACCTCCCGGCCCACCAGGGACCACTACCCAGATCTGTGCCACTGCCCTCTGGTGTGGCCCCTGCCTGCCTCTGCAGACACCTCTCCTGCTCCTGCCCTCACGCCCTTCACCGCAGACACGGCGGCCTCCTTTCCGCTCCGGACTCGCGCCTGCCCCAGGACCTTGGCTCCTGCTGTCTGGAGCTTTCCCACCTCTGCACCCCTCCCCCCACTACCTGAGGGAGGCGCTTCCTCACCAGTCAGGGAGGTGCTACCCGGGTCTTGGCACCCAGACTTCCCATCTCTTCCTCTGTCATTCCCTTCTTTCCCTCCTCTTCTCCTCCCTGCCCTGTTCTCTGCCCCTCCGGCCCCCTCCCCCCAAAGCTACCCCAATAATCAACCCCAACTGGCCCCAAATTAGGCAAATGCGCTCACACAAATCAAACCGGGCCCCGGGGCCGCGGAGGAGGCGAGAGAGTTCAAACAACGCGACCAATTTATAAACAATTTTCTCTGTGACGATTAAGTTACATTTTCCCCCAATCGCTGCTTAATTTTCTTGTCAAAAATACACAGTTTTCACATTTGTCTCGCTGTAAGGGTAATTAATTTCCAGACCATAAGTAAGAACTTAATTTGATACCTGCAAGGATTATAAACTATTTCAAGCTGTTGTTTACATGAAATCAGGAAAGATTCGTTCTGTTTGCAATTATGTTAATGAGGAAATGGACTGGGTACATTTTTTTTTTTTTTTTTTTTTAGGGAACTCAGCATTATTTTGCCATTTCCAATGAATTTGTGTAAAAGGCTGGGCTAGCTGTGGGCAAACCCCCCAAGGCTATTTTTAGGGTGTCCCCGGTTGGCGAGAGGGGGCCCGACGGAGTGGGTGAGGTCCCTGGTGTGGAAGAAGGCTTCGGTGGGAACGGCCTGATGGCCCGGCCGGGTGAGCTCTGGCCTGGGCTGTCCACACATTGCTGGCGGGGAGCTGGGCCCTGCAGGTAGGGCTGAGGGACCTTCTCCAAGACCCCTCCCGATGGCGAGGGAAGGATGGACGCGGTCAGGGCACTGCCGTTGTCCACACTGTGCACATTCCCGGAGGCCGCCCAGGAGGGGCGCAGCACGGGCAACGGCTCGGGGGTGTGGAAAGGTACCACGTACCCCCCCAAAACAGGGCGTGAGCAGAGGAGGCGCGGGGACGGGCAGTGGGGGGCGGCGGGGCATTGGGCCTGCGCTGTGATCGCCACGTGGGCCCCGGCACGCAGAGGAACAAGGGGCCTTCAGGACACATACGGGGTGGTCAGAGGCACACGGGGACGGCTCCCTCAGGCCCCAGGACGAAGGCCGAGGGTGACGAGCAGCAGGCGGCCAGGGCCGAGGCCGCAGATGCAGAGCAGGGACGGCCATGGGTGCTCCCCGGGGGGGCTTGGGGCCTCGGGGACAGGGGGCTCGCCGAGCCTAGACCTGGATCTAAGGAGTGGGCATCAGCCATCATGGAAAAGCCAGAGAAAAGGTGGTCCCCAGCGCTGGCGCGTCCTCCTGCCTCCTCCGCAGGGGACACGGGAGAGGGCTCACTCGGGGCGTGACCTGCGGGGTCTGCAGGCCCCCGGCCAGTCCCCATCCATCTGGCTGTTGCAGGGGAGGCAGGGGCTACGGCCAGCGGGCTGCCCGGCCCTCCCCTGCCCCCCCCCAGCAGCTGGCCATGAGGCTGCGGGCAGAGTCCTCGTAAACCCCGGGACGCTGGGGACAGGCCAGGTGAGGCGGGAACGGTCTCACTGTGGCCCCGCAGGGGATGGTCTGCCACCACTTGCCACCAGCCTGGCATTGCCAAGTTCCTCCCCACAGGCCCTGTTTCTCCTTGCTGGCCCTTGGCGGGGGGACGGGGATGGGGGGTGGGTGTCGGGCCCGGGACAGGCTCCGTTCCCCGACACAGAAACCACTTACGGGGGGGTGGTGGGGTGGGATGAAGGCCGTGTGGCGGCACCGACGGGGGGACATTTCCCTGCCCCATCAGCCTGTGGCGTCTGCCAGGGGTGGGCGGGGACCGCGCAGCAGTGGGCTTGTGTGGGGACAAGGACAGGCTTCAGGGGGAGGAACAGCTCAAAATTTCTGGCTCCTGGGACACCCGCGAGGCCTGCCCCTGCCCAGGGCCTTGGTGGGCACATCGTGAGGCTAGTTCCTAGGCCCCGAGGGCCTGAGCAGGGCACAGAGGTGCCAAGGGGCCCAGACCCGGGCCCGTTCCGGGACACGAGGGATGGTGATACTAACTGTGCCGGTCAGAAGGTCAGAGACAAGGGGTGTTTCTCAGGCAGGACGGGGAGGCCCCGCGCCCCTCGGGGAGTGGAGGAGGCCGGAGCGGGGCGGGAGTGGAAGGGCGCAGGGGACAGTCCGGGAGAGGACAGCAGGGGGCGGAAGTTTCCCGCCACCTGGCCATCCCAGTGCAGAGTGACCGCCAGGCCTCCCAGGTCCCCGCCATGGCTGACCGGCTCTCTGCCAGGTGCCTGGGAGCGGAGGGGACAGCCATGGTCCCCTAGCCTTGGGTGGTCACCTCAGGTGGACTGACTCCTAGGACTGTGCTGACCACGGGCAGCGTTGCCGGGACCGGAGAGGTGGGGACTGTGCAGCTTCTGGCCATAGACGATTTCAGGCGGTCACCCGAGCGGCCGCCTGTATGACAATAGTGGTACCGAGCTCTCCCGGGCACAGCGAAGGGCGCACGAGCCTTCACGCAGGTTTCTGGACGGTGTCGCCGAGGGCGAGGGGGCGACAGTGCCCGCAGGCACCTTCGCAGAGGGGGCGGGTGTTGGGAGAAGGGGGCGTGACATGGTATCAGGGACATCGGGGGACCCCGCGACCCGGGGAGCAGGAGACGCTCCCCTTGTGTTGGGCCCTCACCTCGTGGCAACGCTCCCTCTCCTCGTTTGGAATGGGGGAGGGGGACAATAATGATACTGGACCCTGCCGGGAGGCACCTGCCCCAGAGGGTCCTCACTGGCCAGGGGAAATCAGGCTCCCGACAGGTTTATGGAGCCGAAATCCAAGTTGGGGGCTTCCCCAAATTTCCTCCTAGGGGCAGGGGAAGACGGGGGTGGGGTGGGGCGGGTGGCGGAGGTGCCGCAGGGGCCCGCGGAGCCCGCCTCCCCTCCCTGGTCCAGCCCATGGAGATCTGGAGCCGCCCTGTCCTCCCTGCCGGTGTCACCTGTCCCTGGGAATGGCCTGCCCAAGGGGCCTCTTCATAGAGAAAGCGCTCCCTGGTCGTTGGGGGTGCCAGGCCGAGCTCTCGGGTTGGCAAACACACCTGCCCGGCCAAGGTCAGGTCTGGGGAGGCGCTGGCCCACAGCCACGCGCCCGTGCCCGCCCCGCCCAGCCGGCCGCCACGTCCTCCCTCCTGGCTCTGGTCCTCCCTCCTGGCTCTGGTCCTCCGTCCTGGCTACTCTGGTTTCTCCTGTCTCGGGGCTTCTCCCTTTCCAGCCCCTCCCTTCTCTCCCTCCCTCCTGGTCTCTCAGTCCTGGGGTTCCAGGACGCGTCCAAACAGAATGTGTGATGGTCCCTGACCTGTCTCACCCCTGACGTGCCTCTAAGCAAAGCTCCTACATCCAGGTGCTCACGTCAGAAGCCAGGGTCCTTCCTGCCACCTGCCCCCTCGGTCTTCCCGCCCGGTCCAGCGGACCATGTGTTCTCGTCCCAACAGGTCTCCACCCTGGTCCCAGGTGCCAGCCGCGGGTCCTGGTCCCACCGCAGCCCCTCTCTGCCCTCGGGGATCCCCCTTCGCCTACCTTGAGTCCTCTCTCCAGAGAAGGCAGAGCCCCCACCCCAGCTCTCAGGGTGCTTTCTAGTGCCCCTCATCTAGCTGGCAGGGTGTGGCTAGAGTCTCACTCTTAGCCCCACTGTGCCTACTCTCACAGACTCACAGCTTCGGGGGGCCCTGTGCCCCGGGGCCTTTGCACAGTCTGCTCACGCCGGGTACTCTTCTACCCCGCACCACCCTCCACCTCATCCACTCCTGGTTGGCTCCAGGCCCCTGATGCCCTGACCAGGGAAGCCCTTCCTGCCTGGCACGTGCCCTCCTCTGCCTGCTGGACTGTGTGCTCCAAGAGGCGGGGCCACCAGCCCCTCCCACCCCGTTGGCAGTGGTAGGTAGGCCCTGCACATAGCGGGTGCCCGTGGACGTGGCCGAGCGCGGGTCGGGTGGCAGAAGGACCCCTTCCTTGGCTTCCTCACTCTTCGCCTCTGTGACGTCTGCTCCTTCTGTCCAGGCCGGAAGGGCCTCATTTTGTAGGATAGTCGTGCTACTGGGGAAGGTGCAAGGCTGAGAGGAGACCCTCAGGGAACTCCACGGTCCTGGATGGGGTCCTTCTTATCCAAGGGTAACGGCACCTAGCCTTAAAACCAAGACCCTGCATGCTTGCCAGGCACGCCCGGGTGGGCACCTGCAAGGCGGAGCCTGCTTGCAGCCAGGGGGCCTGCCAGGTGGACAGTACCGGTCTCATCATTCTATCTAATCTCCGCCTCAGGTGTGACTCTGTTTCTGGGGGGTGGACGGACAGGTGACACGGGTCTTCTGGGCATCAGCACCTTGGGCCGGGGCCTCATATCACCCCGAGGCGCCCCTGCCTAGGGGTGGGTGCTGGGGGTCTGAGGGAGGGGGGGGTGGGCCTTGCTGGAGACAGCGTCCCTGTGCAGTGGCAGGCCGGCCGGGCAGCCAGCCATCTCACGGCCCACACAGATGGCTCTTTATGTGTCAGACCTGACCTGCGGCTCCCGGCCGGCAGGGAACAGAGGGGGCTGTGCTGCTGACCAACTGCGTCCCGGGACGAGGGTGGTGGTGGGCAGGGAGCAGGCAGAGGACGGGAAGGGAGTGTGCACTGGTCCCAAAGGTCCCCTTGCAGCCACAGTGGCCTTCTTGAGTCTATCCTCAACAGGCCAGATTCAGAAAGCTAGTATAAGAGTTAGAACGTGGCCCTCCTCGGCCCCCCTAGGCTCCACCTCTCTCCAAGTGAAGCCTTTAAGTCCCTCCAGTGTCTCCCATGGCTTGGGGGTCCGTCCACTCCTTTACCTGTCTGCTCCCACTCCTGGGATCCTCCGTCATCCAGGACTCTGGCCACACCACTGCTCTTCTGCTGCTCAAATTAGCCAGGCCCAGTTCCACCCCAGGGCCTTTGCACTTGCTGTGCCCTGTGCCTGGAACACCCTTCCCTGAGATACACATAGGCTTTGCTCCCTTGTCCTCCCAGGGATCTTTCCCGCAGACCAGCATGCCTTCCAGTCTCCTTTCCGAAGTCTGAGATCCTGCCTGCACTCGGAAGGTTTCTCCTGAGAGGGAGCGAGGTACAAGGCCTTGCCCCGCATTTGACCTTGGGGTCTTTATTGCCTTTCTGAGAGTAGGACCCATGACAGAGCCTCCGTACTGGGCATTTTCTGGGTGCCAGACCCATAGGCGGCACACCCCATAGGCTATTTGCCAGGTCCTCCCACTGGCTCTCATTTCCACCGAGGAGAATCTGAAGGTCAGAGGGGCCCCCAGTTTGGGAAAGGCTCCTGTGGAGCAGGCCTTCCCACTCAGTCCCCTTTCCCTCTTCCAAACTCGGGGAGGGGGTTCGAGGTCGCCTCCCCCCGAGCCAGGGCAGCGAGGAGGGGGACGCAGGGCCCGGGTGGAGCCGTGGTGGAGGAGGGGACGCAGAGTGGAGACATGAATGGAAGCCCCAGCCGCGGCGGCGGTGGTGGTGGTGACGAGGGCGGGGAGCGGCGGATGAGGAACGGGGTGGGGAGGGCGTGTGCTGCCAACCCAAACAGCCCAGCGCGCCTCAGCCCCGGGTCTAATCCACAAAAATTTCCATCTGCCTCTGGAGCACTCGGAACCCGGCAACGGACGGGAGGGCGTCCGCTCGGCAAAATAAACACCAGCTCCTGCGAGCGAGGCAGCGAGCGCGCGGCTCCGTGGGTTGGCGTCCGGCTCCTGGCGGCGGCCATTTTGTGAACGCGGGTCCAGGGAGCACAGGCAGGACCGGGGCCTGTGGACCCGGGCCCGGCAGGGAGGAGGCCGCCCGACTTGCCGAATGTGGCTTTGTGGCCATGGACCTGCTGGCATCCACCTGCTACCCAGCACGGGGCGGGCAGGGCTGCGCTCGGCCCCACGGGCCCGGCCGGGGCCACCCTGGCTGCCGCCCAGCTGCCACCTTAGGATGTCCCCAGCCCCGGTTCTGCTGACTCTGGTGGTGGGGGAGGAGGTGGTCCCCAAAGTCCCTGCTGCCTCCTTCAAGGCCCACAGTGGCCAGAGTTGCACGGTCAGGGCCTGGGCAGGCTGCCCCTTTCTAGCCGGTCCCCTCCCTCGGCCCTGCCTCTGGGGCTGGGACATCTATTTTTGGTGGTGACCAAGCCGCTGCTTAATATGCAGGACTGGCCAGGGGCAGACTGTGCCCTGACCCGCAGGGTGACAAGTTTTAAAAAGGGCCCATTTTGATCAAAATACATGTTTTTCTGAGGTCGGCCAAGGCGGCCGGGTAGGGTTTGCCACAAAGACGAGGCTGGGACTGCCCTTGGGGCCGGCCCCGCGGACGGACGCTGCCCAGCCCGAGTCCCCAAGACTGCGCGTCCCCGAGGAGCATGTGCCTGGGGACACACGGCCGATTGTGCCCGCCCCGCTCAGCAGTCAACCCCCAGAAGTTGACGGGGACTTGAGCTAAATTTTAAAAAATGTAAGTTTCCTTTCTGGCCCATACCGGAGAACTAAAAATAGAGTCATTCAGGAGGGGCTCGGTTGGGGGGACCATCACCCAGACGGACCGGGAGAGAAGCACGCAGGACAGGGGGAGGGGTGCAGAGGGGAAGAAAGCCCTTGGGGGGGGGCTGCTGAGGACATGGAAAACGGGAGGCCAGGGTGCAGCTGGGGGGACCTGAGACCCAGCCTCGCGAGGCCTGTCCGGGGCCACACGGCGAGGGCAGGGCAGAGCCTGAGCACGCATGTTTCTTCCCAGGAGGCCGAGCGTGTGATGCCCACCAAGGGGGGGGGGGGTCCTGCGGCTGCTGGCTGGGAGCCAGGGACGGGTGAGCCGTGAGGCCGGCCTTCCTGCCTCCTGCCGCCCCTTCAGGAGAGGTCCAGACGACAGCCCAGCGGGGCACGCTGCCCTGAGCATCGGTCCTGACGCCAACTCTAGGGTCCAGCTCCAGCCTGGTCTTAGCTCTGACCTCCCTCCCGCAATTGTGGTTTCTCGGTAGCAAAACCTCCAGACACCACGGGGGCCTAAGGGCGTCCCCCCTCGATGAGAGGGTCCAGAATGCCTGCAGTTCCCTCAGGGGCCACCCAACCAATGCGCTCATCTGAATGATGGGGAAACTGAGGCCCTGACCTAGGCAAGGATGTGATTCTACGACCTCTTGCAGAACGCAGATGCAAAGATGCGGCTGGGACGTGTCTGCCAGGGGGCCGCCCCGATGCCCCCTCGCTGTGCTGGGCCACCCACTCCTCTGACCTTAGTGAGGGGCTCCCTACAGAGGTGGCTCAGCCCCTCAGACAGAGGACCCAGCTCTCGTCGGGTTACCTGAACCATGGGGACAAGGGCGGAGAGAGGAGGGCCCAGGTGGCGGTGCTGACCCCACGGCTGACCATGTCCTCCTCCCGTCACCCCTGTGTGTCCCTTCTGTGCCATCCCAGCCGCTGTTGACCACTGAGTACAGCCACAGGCTGTGACAGACGACGGTCAGACATGGGTCTCCTTCTAGGTCTCTCTCCCTGGGTGCCCCCTCATCCTTCACCCACACAACCAAGCCCAGCACATGTGCCCCTGGAGTGCCCGACTGTTCTAGGGCTCCTGGGGGCCGGCAGAGGGCTCAGCACCGACCTTGTTGTTGCACCCCCGCAATGGCCAGCCGCTGACGGATCCTGCAAAGGGCTGCAGAGGTGAGTTGTGGGTGGACAAGAACAGGTTGGCAGCAGAGGCCACCTCACGCTCAGGCGGCTAGGCCTACTGCCTCTGGAAACACATGGGTAGACAGACGGACATCCTATCACAAGGACACTCCAAAGGTTCCTGATCCTTCCATTGTGTTGCTAGAAATTGGCAGTCCTGCTGGGACTACATTTCCCAGACCCCTCTGGGTGGGGGTGGGATCATGTGACTTGATCTCACCAATGGGACAAGCAGAAGGGATGAGCGTATCACTTTTGGGCTGGAATAGTTAAGAGCTGGTCTGGTCTTCAGACCTGGGATGGGGGCGGGGCCTGGCTCCAAACAACAGTGCCCCCCTATCTTGGCCCAGAGAAAGCCAGAGGGGAAGGAGGCTCAGACCAATGACCAAGATCTGGAAGGTGGGTGCTGAGTGAGCCCTAGAGCCTGGAGAGAGACCTCAGGAGAAGGGGTCACAGGCTGGCAAGATAGAGGGTGAATCCTGGTGGGACCCCAGCTGACAGAGGGCCTAAGACCAGAGCAGGAGGCTTGGTGGCATGGTTTCATAAAGCCTGGGTCCTGACCTTGGTGTCTTAGCATTGTTACTTAGCAACTCATGGAAAGCATCCCCCAGAGCAGCCAATAGCCACTGGGTCATTTGCATCACAAATCGGAGTGGCACAACGTGGCACACCTGGGCTCCTCTGACCAGAGCTGGGTCAGCTGCCGGCTTCTCGCTGTCACCAGCTAGAACGTGATGAACGCCCACCCACGTCAATCCCCAGCCCGGTCGGGGTGCTCTGCTTTCCTTCCTGGAGGTGGGGACGTTAGATCAAGGGATATGTGTATTTTCTCTTTTAATTATAAGAGAAAGTTTATTTAGAAAGTTACAGAGGTATGAGAAGTGAGCCAACTGGGCTGGGTGGGCTCAGGAAACAAGTTACAGAGGCAGAAGAAGGGCCCTCGGAGCTCAGGAGAGAGAGGCAAAGTTAACGCGGCTGGCAGGGAAGGGAAGGGGGAGCGCACAGGCGTGCATATTTTTAATGTTCATAGGTGGATGTGGTTAACTCCCTTCCAGAAGCTCTGTGTCCACAGTAATTCACATCCCCACCAGCAATAGAGAAGAACGCCTGTTTCCCCACATCCGTGCCAGCACGGATATTGTCATTGTCTTACACTTTTGATGTCAGTGTGCATTCCCCTGGCTACTGGTGAGGGTGGGCATCTTCTCACTGAGCCCTGTTGGCCAAAGCTGGGCCGTCTATTGAAAGATGCCTCCTGAGCAGGGGTCCCCCAACTTTTTACCCAGGAGGCCAGTTCAAAGTCCCTCAGACTGTTGGAGGGCTGCCACATACAGTGCTCCTCTCACTGGCCACCAATGAAAGAGGTGCCCCTTCCGGAAGTGCGGCGGGGGGCCGGATAAATGGCCTCAGGGGGGCCGCAGTTTGGAGATGCCTGCTCCTGAGCCTTGGGGGGCTGCCCTGGTGGTGACAATGCTAGGCACGGCTTACTTCCCAGGGGTCCCAAGCCCCCTAGGCCCTACGGGCTTGATCTCAGGCTTCCTCTAGGAGGCGAGCCGCCCCCTCCCAGGGGCCCTCAGGTCTCCTCATGTTCGCAGGGTGCGGGGACTCCCTGGCAGGTCTGCCCGCCTCTGCCCAGGAACGAGGTGGGGGGTGGCACGCAGCGTCAAGTGACGCTTTCATTATAGGTTTATCTTTGAAACCCCAGACAAAACAGGGCTTGTGTGGCTTGACTGAAGAGCCAGCACCTCGGTACCTCGCCATCCACTCAGTCGGCTCCTCGGGAAAGAAAAAATACACGGACCTTAAAATAACCGGTTCCCAGAATAGCAACTAATGACGGCTTCTGAAGGGAGTTCTTTGATCAGTCAGAGCCCCACGCCTTCGCCTATTTACGGCCATGTCACTCAAGAGCAGCTCACCAGCAAAGAGAGAAGTGTTGGAGGGGGGCGCAGAGGAAAGTGGGGGCCAGGCAGAGGGGCGGGGGGGGGAAGGGGGAGCAGGGCTGGCAGTGTGGCAGTGCCCATTTGAGGCCAGGCCACCCGACTTCCTGATGCAACCAGCCTGAGCTGGTGGTGAGGGGCTGATGGAGTCAAGGGGGCCCAGTGCTTGGAAGGGGGGCAGGCGGCGGAGGTGGGGGGGCGGGCGCACAGCAGAAAGACAGCCTTCTGAGAGCCCAAGTTGGGGAAGCCAAGGCTGGTGGGAGACAGAGGTGGGTATGAGAACCAGAATCTCAGGTGGATGGGCCTCAGGGGCCTCGAGAGGTGTGGGCTGTGGGTTCTGAGGGAGGGCGGTGTTCACCCAGCATCTCCCTGGGCCCAGCCCGGGGCAGACGCTGGGGACCACGCTCACCGCTGCCTGTGAGGATGTAATGTCGTTTAAAGCTGCCCTGTCTGTTCACGGAGCACTTGCAATGTGGCTCGTGAGACCGAGGAACTGGATTTTAATTTAATTTTTAATGAATTCAAGTTTAAGACAGGGTCAGTTGTTGGAAGACCTTATTTATTTATTTTTTTGGAAGGACTTAGGTAGGAGGTACTCCCTTGCGAACGGTGGATGTTATGACATCTACACGAGGGCCGGGCAGTTCTTATTGGAAACTTAGCATCTGAGTCGTAAAATACCCCGGCGTTTGGAGAAAATGTCGGCCATCCTCACAATTTTTTGAAATGTTGATTATGTGTTGAAATGTTCATACATTCCAACTATTGGGTTAAATAAAATGTATCATGACAATGAGTTTCACCTGCTTTTGTTTTTTAAATGTGGCTATTATAAAATTTAAACCCCTATCTGTGGCTGCCATGACACTGCTACGGGACGTCATTGGCTTAGACCAGCGGTCAGCAAACGTTTCTGAAAAGGCCAGCGAGACTGTCACGGGACTGTGGATCCCATGCGAGTTCTGAAGCACACTCTCCCTCTTCTGTGTTTCACTGTGAAAACAGGCTAGGGCCCGGTCTGGTCTGTGGAGCCCAGGCCCCTCGCTGAATCAGGCTGGCTGGTTTCAGCACAAGTTAGTGGGGGGATTCCTTCCTCTCTGAAGGGTAGAAGGCCTGCAGAAGAGTGTCCCTCTCAGTACAGCCTGCTGAGCGCTGGTGGCCCAGCCCAGAACCTCCGGTGTCCCAGCACAGGACCCACTTACGACGAAGACCCGAGGGACCAGCGTGAACGAGACCTGTCTCCACTACTCAGCGGCTCCACGTTTCATGGGCCCATCGAGACGCAGAAGGGTCAGGAACCGGCGCCAGGACCGGGGACACAGCGACCGCAACACCCAGGCTTCCCACAGAGATCCCATCTTCAAAATCCTCATTCTGTCCCCCGGAAGTGGACAAGAGCCTGTCCCATCGTGTGCTGGAGAGGGGTGCTTGCTGGCATGGAACGAGCTCCCCAGGGATCAAGGAAGGTTAGCGGCTGAACACACAGCAAAAGTGGGGTGAACCCACAGAGGAAGGAGATGCCCTGAAGGCATCTGATGAATGCCATGCCTTTGAGCCTCGATTTCCATGGTCCCACAGGCGGTGGGCGGCCAGGTGTCCATGCCCAGACCCGGCCCCCGGTGGCCAGTCTCACGGCGCAGCTCTGTGGAAAGCTGGGACCTTTCAAGCGCTCTAGTTTCAGTGTGACCCACTCCCAGGAAGCTCTGTGAGGAACCCTGCCGTGCACTAAGGAGCAGTGGAACAACATTTGCCCTGAGAAGTCACATCCGCAAGCTGGTCCCCCCGCAAGGCTTGGAAGCCCAAAGGCACACCACCCCCGGGGCTCTGGGGAACCTGGATCCCAGAGTTTGAAGTCCAGGCTGGCCGGACCCGACGTGGACAGCAAAGGAAGAGGTAAGCACAGACTTTCTCTGAGGACCTCCGCTCCACGCTGGGCCTCAGAAGTCCCCGCAGATACGTGTTAAGATATACGAACCTAACGATTTTTCAGAAAGAAAGCCCTCCAAGGGAACGAGACGTCCTGCACGGCAGCTGGGGAGAGAGAGAGAGAGAGAGAGAGAGAGAGCGAGCAGCAGAGAGGCAGACTCAGCAGGGCCGGAGATGCCAGCAGGAACAGGAATCAACCAGAAAGCAGCCACATCCATCCCCTTCAGGCTCCTGTGACGCACGAGTAAGAACCACACAGAGCATTTCCGTACATAGGAGAAAAAAAGATAATACTAAATGGAAATGTAGAATCCTTTGAACGGATCCAGCAGCAGGTCAGACACAGCTGAAGACAGACCCACTGAATGGGAAGGTGGATCAGACGACATCATCCAGAATACAGTATGGAGAAACGAAGCGATTAAAACAACAACAAAAGTAAAAAAAACCCAGGGCAATTAGGAGACGGGGCGGGGACTGAGATGGCGTACCACATGTCAAGTAAGAACTTCGGAAGGAGGTTAAGGAACCAGAGTGAAATCTGAAGACACAATGGTGGGGAGAAATCTAAAACGGATGTGAGACGCCAAACCACAGATGAAGGAAACAAGCAGAATGAACAACAGCAGCAACAAGCCCCTCTAATGACACAGAAGGGTGGAAACGCAGAACACTGGAGCCAAACGGAAAACCCAGGAGCAGCCGGAGAGGAGAGACATAGCTCCTTACAAGGAGCCACTACCATCTCCATCTCTGTTCTCAGCAGGGACGGTGGAGATAGACAGCAGTTGGGTGAGACTTCAATCTGCTACGAGACACTCATTTGGAAACCAAGGTCCTACACTTTTCTACCCAGAGGAAATCTTTATTAAAAAAAAATTTTTTTTTCTTCTTCTTTTCCAAGTGAGAGTAAGGGAGAAAGACTCCCACATGCACCCTGACCAGGATCCACCCAGCAAGCCCTATCTGGGGCGGATGCTCTACCCATCTGGAGCCATGCTTGCAACTGAGCTATTTTTAGTGTCCAAGGTGGAGGCTCCATGGAGCCATCTTCAGTGCCCGGGGCCAGTGTGCTTGAACCAATCAAGCCTTGGCTGTGGGAGGGGAAGAGAAAGGGAGAGAGAGAAGGGGAAAGGAGAAGGGTGGAGAAGCAGATGGTCACTTCTCCTTTGTGTCCAGACTGGGAATCGAACCTGGGACTTCCACACACCGGGCTGACGCTCTCCCACTGAGCCAACCGGCCAGGGCCATCGAAATCTTTTTTAAAGAACGTCGGTAAAGAAGCTATTTTAAAACCATTACAATTCGAGAGACTTTTATTGTCACTGAAGGAAATACTAATGAACATTTCAGCTAGAAAAATAAAATGAGCCTGGATTTAAGATCTGAGATGAAAAATAAGTTTGAGTGACAAAAGAGGCAAATTTAAACACATATTGATTGTGTAAAACACCACTAATTACAAATTGTTGGGTTAAAAAAATAAAGAAGATTGAGCTAAAATATGTAACGACCAGGCACATAAGTCAGCAGGAGAGTGAAGCGGAGGTGTGTTGAGGTCCTTGTTTTATCAGAGATGTGGGCACAGACAGCGATGAACTCCACCAGATGTCCATTGAGAATGTTCTAGATTAACTTCTCCAAGGCGTGGCAATAGAAATATATGGCTTCAAAACCAGTAGAGAAAGGGAATGGAATGAGAAATAATCATTAACCCAGCAACAGGCAAGGAAGAGAAGCAAATGAAACACGAAAAACGTCAGTGCCCATAGGAAGGACAGAATACATGGCTAATAAAATCAGCGCACATTGACCAGACATTACAGTGAGTGCAAATGCATTAAGTAATTTTTAAAACCCCAACCACATTGTGTTTCCAGAGGTTCCCCTGCAAAAAAAATGTGTATCTAGGAGGAAAGAGAATTAAAAAGCCTGACACCAAAATCATCAGAAAAAAGGAAAACACAAGACAACTACAGGTTCATGTCCGTTATGACCAGACACACAAACATCCTTTAACAAACTAGGAGCAAACCACACCCAACAGCACAGAAAAGAGATGGTGCACCTCAACTAGCTGGCAAATACAGCTTGGTTTAACATTCCCAAACCGATTAGTGTCTTATGCCATGTTAAATTAAAGAAAATAAGAGAGAGAGAGAGAGAGAGAAAGAGCCTGACCAGGCAGTGGTGCAGTGGATAGAATGTCGGCCTGGGATGTGGAGGAACCAGGTTTGAAGCCCCAAGGTCGCCATCTTGAGCATAGGCTCATCTGGCTTAAGTGCGGGCTCACCAGCTTGAACATGGGGTCACCGGCTTGAGTGTGGGATCATAGACATGACCCCATGGTCTCTGGCTTGAGCCCAAAGTTCACTGGCTTGAAGCCCAAGGTCACTGGCTTGAGTCCAAGGTCACTGGCTTGAGCAAGGGGTCACTGGCTCTGCTGGAGCCCCCCACCCCGTCAAGGCACATATGAGAAAGCAATTAATGAACAACTAAAGAGACTAAGGAGATGCAATGAAGAATTCATGTTTCTCATTTCTCTCCCTTCCTGTCTGTCTGTTCCTATTTATTCCTATTTCTGTCTGTGTCTGCCTCTCACGAAAGAGAGAGAGAGAGAGAGAGAACGAGAGAGAGAGAGAGAAAGAAAGAAAGAAAGATAGATAGATAGATTAAAAGCACTTTGGAAGGAAAAAGTAAAACTGTCTTGATTCACACATGATATGCTATATGAAAAAAATCTTTTTTTTTTAATCTATTCTTTTTTTTTTTTTTATAGGGACAGAGAGAGAGAGTCAGAGAGAGGGATAGATTGGGACAGACAGACAAGAACGGAGAGAGATGAGAAGCATCCATATCAGTTTTTTGTTGAGACACCTTAGTTGTTCATTGAGTAATTTCTCATATGTGCCTTGATGGGGGGGGGGGGGCTACAGCAGACCGAGTAACCCCTTGCTCGAGCCAGCAACCTTGGGCTCAAGCTGGTGAGCTCTGCTCAAACCAGATGAGCCTGCGCTCAAGCTGGCAACCTCGGGATCTCAAACCTGGGTCCTCCGCATCCCAGTCCGATGCTCTATCCACTGTGCCACTGCCTGGTCAGGCTATATGAAAAATATCTTAAGAAATCAACAAAATTTACCAGGATCAATAACAGCAAAGTCACAGTTTATAGCCTTGATATAAAAAAAGTAACTGTATTTCTATATACTAGTAAGAAAATAATTTAAAACCAAAACAAAGAAAACGATTCCACTAACAGTAGCATCAGTAATAGTAAAATATTTGGGAGTATATTTAACAAAACATGTGTGAGATTTACACACTGAAAACTACAAAACATCACTGAAAGAGGTCAAAGCGGAGTGAGGGGATGGAAAGACATACTATGTTCATGAATTAGAAGACTCCATATTGGTAAGCTGTCATCCCCCCCCCCCCCAAATGGATCTATAAATTGAAATAACCCTTATCAAAATCCCTGAGGTTTCTTTTTTTGGCTGGGGAGTAGATGAGTCAGAAGATGATTCTAAAAATGCACACAAAACGCACAGGACTTAGAACGGGCAGAACAATTTGGCAAAGAACAAAGTTGAAAGCCCTACATGACCTGATGTCAAATTTACTGTGAAGTCATAACGATCAAGACAGCGTCATGTGGGCTTAAGCCTCGGCTGACAGAACACAACTGAGAATTCAGAAATAAACCTTTGTGTTGATGCTCTATTGATCCTTGACCAAGGTGTCATAATGATCTAATGGGAGGAAACAGTCTTTTCAACAAATGGTGCGGAGGCTATTGAGAGCCACAAGCCGGGCTAAACAAACAAGCAACAAACAAACAAAGAAAAGAACTTTAACTTAGATTCCACCTCACCCCCACACCCCAAAGCGAACTCAAGAGTAAATCCTACGTCAACCGAAGAGTTAAAGCTATAAAACTTCTAGAAGAAAACGTTCATGACCTTGGATTAGGCAGAGAGGTCTTCCATACAACATGAAAGGCGTGAGCCACACAAGAAAAGATAAATTGGACTTCATTAAAATTTAAAACGTTTGTGTCTTCAAGGACACGATTAAGTTGATGAAAAGGCAGCCAGCCCCCGAGAATGGGCGGAAATATTTGCAAGTCACATATCTGATAAAGGACTTGTACCCAGACCTATAAACAACTCTTCAACTGAATAACAGAACAAACCTCTTAATTAGAAAATCAGCAAGAGAGTTGAATAAACATCTCGCTGGAGAAGACGATGAATGGCTAATAAGCACATGAAAAGTTGCTCAACATCATTAGTGATTAGGGAAAATGCAAATCGGACCCACAATGAGATACCATTACACACTCAGAGTACGGCTAACATAAAAAAAGAAGAAGAAAAAAAAAAAAAAGGACCAACTGGACGGCCCCAGCGTGTTGCACGGAGAGAGACACACACATACATGTGAAGAGAGCGGGACCCCCTCCATATGCAGAGCCCGGTGGGACATCAAGGTAGCGCAGCAGACCTTTGGGAGAAACAGGGTCAATGAATGTTTTTTTTTATTTTTTATTTTTAGCAAGTTAAACAGAAGAGTCGCCCGTACCGGGCTATCCTTTTCCATGCGTCGGCCACCTAACCCTCGGGAAATGGAAAACTTATGTCCACACAAACACCCGCCAACAAAGGTTCACAGCGGCAATGCCCACAATAGGCCCCGCGTTGGAAACCAGCCAAACGTCCATCAACGGGCAACAGGACACGCAGAATGTGCCTCCCTGCAACAACGGAGTGCTAGTCAGCATTCCAGAGCGGAGACGTGCGTGAGCGCCGCCGCCCTGTGTGAGAAAAGCCAAACACAAACAGCCATAAATCGTTCCGTGCCACGTCGAGGAAACACCGAGCAAGGGCCGGTCCCGAGCCTTAGAGAAATGCTGGGATGCAGAGACGGAAGGCAGATCGTAGAGATTGACAGTGGCTGGGGGGTGGGGGGGAGGAGGAGGGAAGGGGACTGGCAAGGACTGCAAAGAGAATTGGGGGAGAACTTGGGGTAGGGGGGAGGGAGAGAGGGTTGAAAAATGTCCCAAAACGTAGTTGTGGTGACGGGTTGCATGCTATTGCATTGACTGAAATTTGTTGCACATTTTATGCCGGGTGGATTTTATGGTATAAATTAAATACACTCGATGATGGAAATTATACCCCAATAAAGCTTAAAAAAAAAAAAAAGAAGAAGAAGAACCAACAGAATGATGTTTGGATAGCAATGGTAACAGACTGTGAGAGGGAGAGAAAGACTGCCCGGGATACAGCGGGTGCTGCGGGGTCAGAAACATTCGGCTCGGCGGCCACAGACAGAATGTGGACATGATGTGCGCCTCATCACAAGATCTGCAATGATGGAAAGCGGAAACCGACAGGAACAGAAGGAAAACCAGACACATTTCTCCACCACGGTAGTTGGAATTCGGATCGATCGAGTAGGGTAAGCAAAAACAACAACAACAACAAAAAAACATTCCAGTGAGGATATCATGTCACAAGACAATGAACAAGCTTGTTCCAACGGACCTAAACAGAACACCCTGGGCCCAGCGCGCCAGCGCCACAAGGCAGGCATTCAGGCTCGGAAGGCACGTCTGCAAAAACCGAGCACCGTCTTCTTGTGCCGTGCAACCTATTGCAAACTGTTTCAAAGGACGGGACAGCCTCGAGATCCAGCCCCTGCCAACCGGGGCAGCGACCCCCGCAGGCTCTCACCATCGCCACGGAGACGCTGATCACGCTGATGACACCCAGCTTCCGGGATAAACAAGAGGTCATCGCGGAAATCAGACATATAAACAAGTTAGCTGAACGTTAAGAGAAAAGGCTCCATTATCAGAACCGGGGGGGTGGGTGGGAGGGGCGGGGCAGGGTGCAATTCTGAGGGGTATTTATCCAGGGAAAACGCCCAGCCTTAAACACACACCCTTAGAAAATCTAGAAAGTCTGAAAAAACAGTGGCGATAATCCCACCTCAGGAATCTGCGGAAGGACAGTGTAATCAACGTCCAGGGAAGGGAAGGAGAGAAACAAAATGGAACCGTCAACAGGATCCCACGGGCAGAAGGTCACTGAAAGTATTCATTAATGCAAGTGGCCAATAATTGGCAAGTCTGAGCAACGGGAAACAGGGAACAGTGAGGCCCCCTCCCCCGCCTCCCTCCTCCCAGAAAAACGCATCTTGGCTATAATAAGGAAGGGAGCCGACCCTGGATGATACAGACATTAAAATGCCAATAAATGTAAACACTGAGATGAAATGTACAAATTCCTAGAATTACACAACTTATCAAAACTGACAAAGTGCAGCAGATAGAGAGCCGGCTCCATCCATCCCACAACGGCTGGAGCCCCAGCGTCGGAATTAACAATCTTCCCACAGAGCAACAGGCAAGGAGGAAAAAAAAAAAAAGTCCTAAACCTATACAGAATATTCTAGAATGCAAGAGGAAAAAAAAAAGAGGAAACATTTTGCCACGCATCCAGCCAGACCCCAGCAATACCTTTGGTTACTGAACCCAGGGAGGAGAGAGAGAGGATAAGAAAGAAACATTGTAACGTGCGCACTTCACACGTAAATATTGACACAAAGATTCCCAAGACAACACGAGCCAGCGGATTTCAGTCGTGTTTAAGGAATAATATACAATGTGAAGGACAAAGGAGGAGAGTGGGGGGAGGGGACGAGGCCGGGGACCACAGAGATGTCTGGAAAAGTAATCTAAGCACGAGATGATAAGGCCCGAACTCGGCAGGGAGGTTCGGGGCTGCCGTGCAGGGATGAGCTCAGGGAAGCAGGGGGAGCAGGGAGATTCTGGGATGACCGTCAGGGTCCTGGGGTCTGGCCTGTAGGCCTGGGGGGAGGGGGATGGAAGAGCAGGAGGGGCGATGTCTGGGGAAGATGCCAGTTCCCGGGTAACCAGCCCCGCCTGGTCCGAGGGGCAGAGTCGGGGGACAGCTGGGGTGCTGGGGGTGGTCCCAGGCCAGAGGGCATTCATTCCTCTGGTCAGGAGACGGTGGAAGGCATGGTAGGTGGTGGGGGCCTCTGCCCACCCACCTCCAGGCTGGGGTCTGGAAACCCAGGACTTCCCTATGTCCGGCTCTGAGCCATGAACATTTCCGGCAAAAAACAGAGAAGAAAGAAACCCTCCTGGCCCACTGTGTTCCTGGTATCAGCAAAAGCAGTGTGAGCTGAGCTTGCAAAATAAACAGGGCTCAACGTAAACAGGGCCAGCAGGTCCCGGGGCCGACTAAGTATGCGGCCGGCCAGGGGAGGGAGGTCAGAGCAGCCTCCTTCTCCATCTGGTCCCCAGGGAGCCCAGGGGAGGCCTGCCTCCCCAGAGAAACTCAGGCTGGGGCCGGGAGCCAGAGGCCGGGGCCAGCGTTCTCAGGACTCCTGTCCGAGGGGCCTGGCCAGGCACCCTTTAACTGTTGGACTCTGTGGGTCCCCTGACGGGGGTGGGTGGGGGGTCCTGGCTTCCCTGCCCGGCCCCCACCTCTTTCTCAACAGACCCCTATGGTTTATGAAACACATTCTGGTGGGTGCTGTCTCCCCCCCCAACCCGTTTCTGGCCTCTGTGGGGACCGGCTCTCCTCTAAGCAGCTGTGTGACCTCAGGCAACTCTTCCACCTTTCTGAGCCTCAGTTTATCCACCTGTAAAATAGGATTCATGCGGGCCAAGTAAAGCAGTGGTCCCCAACCCCTGGGCCGCGGACCAGTACCGGTCCATGGCCCATTTGGTACTGGTCCCCAGAGAAAGAATAAATAACTTACATTATTTCCATTTTATTTATATTTAAGTCTGAACGATGTTTTATTTTTTAAAAATGACCAGATTCCCTCTGTTACATCCGTCTAAGACTCACTCTTGACGCTTGTCTCGGTCACGTGATACATTTATCCGTCCCACCCGAAAGGCCAGTCCGTGAAAATATTTTCTGACATTAAACCGGTCCGTGGCCCCAAAAAGGTTGGGGACCACTGAAGTAGAGAGTCCCTTCCAGAATAAAGAAGGTGATGGAAACAGTGTGCCTGGCGACTCCGGTGATTTTTAGACAGAGGCGAAGAGAGGGGTCACGGTCTCCCACTTCACAACCACAGGGAGGCCGGGGAAGGGGCGTGGTCCCAACATCTGCAGTGAGGTCGAGGGGGTGCGAGCTGCAGGGGGCTGCTGATTTGGCTCCCCCCTCCCCCCGGGAGTGAGATGAGCCTGAACAGACAAGCCAGGTGGGGGCCCAATGGCATTCTGAAGGCGGGGGGGGGGGGCTCTGAGTTGGAGCAGAGATGCTCTATTGCCAAGCAAGGGATGGCACCAGCGCATGGCGTGGGGCCCTTCTGTCCCTGTGGCCCTGGCCCGAACAGAGGGGGGGTTTTGCAGGAAAACTGAGGCCCCCCTGAGCGAGTTGAGCTGGTCTCTGCCCCCCACCACACACACACACAAGTGGACACCCAGGCCCCTGACCCTCGAACGATTAGCTCCCAAGAGCGGGAGTCAGTGACCGTGCATGCACAGTTCCCTGCCCCACTCCTCTGCCCGCCAGCCCCTTGTCCTGGGGCCCAGCGAGCTGGCCTGGGAGGGCCCCTGCCCCTGCCCTGGCCCAGGGCCTGAGAGGAGGGAGGAAGCAGTTGGGGGCTGGAGCCTTGGCTCCCACAGCCAGAGCCCGGCTCCCTTCCGGCCCTGGGCCCGCCGGGTGGGGTTGGGCAGGCACGGGGGCTCTGGTCGGGGTTGGCAGCCTGCTGGCCCGGCCACTGCTGCCGGCCGGCTGGGCCTCTGAGGGCCGGGCGGCTGCTGGATTTCCTGCCCCAACTTCCCGCAGTCAGCAGGATTGCGCGGGCTGGGGGCGGGTGGGCGGGGGGTGGGTTGTTTATGGTCCCGATGGTGGCAGCGATAAGTGCGATAACTGGGGCCCAGGATGTGCCACCGTGCCCTCTGGGCCTGACGAGGCCCTTTCCCAGGGTCTGTCCCCAAGGGGGGCACTGGTCAGTGCAGGGGAGGGGCTGGGCCGGCGGAGGCGGCTGCCGCCGACTCCGGCCCCTGCCATCTGGGTGGACAGAGGGGCTGAGATTTGGTGTGCAGCCCGGCCCTGCTCAGGACTCCGGGGGCCCAGGCAGGTGACTCCACCTCCACAGGCAGTAAAGGGGGAATGAAGATGCACAGGCCCCGTCTCCCCGAACGCCGCATGGGAAGAACATCCCAGAATTCTCACAACCTTGAAACGGCCCCCCTGTGCCGGGCACCGAGGCTGACAGGCTGACGTGGTGGGGACTTTGTTCCCAAACCTCCTTTCCGGGGATCAGGGACTCCAGAGGATGCTTGCCTTTGTTGTTCTGACCTTAAGAAATGTGGGCATGTAATGGTACCCCAAGACCGGCTCTGGCCCCACTGTGCCCACCACACTGACCTGGCCTCACTGAGGGCTGTATCCTGGTTCTCAGACCCTGGAGAGGCAGCTCCTCCAGCCTGGGGAGGGGCACGACCCCAGGGGACCCTGCCGCCCACCCGCAGCCATCCCCAGAGGACAGCAGGCTCCAGTTTGTCCTGAGAAGCCGCGGGCAGGGCTGTCAGAAAGGCCCTCGATGGCAGGGCAGGGGGTGGTGGAGGAGCAATCGCATCTGGAAGACGGGAGGGGAGGCCGTGCCCAGGGTGGGGGGAGCAGGCTGGGCAGTGGGGGCCTGGGTCCGCTCCCCGGCTCAGCCTCCGCCTCCTCGGATGTCTAGAAGCCCCTGCCCAGGGTGCCCAGCATACTGTCCTGGGCCCGAACCCCGCTGCCCCGTGTCAGGTGTGCCCGCCCCTTGCCCCGCCCAGAGCACAGAGACGGCAAGTCAAGGACGCGTGAACCCACCTGAGCGGATGAGCCCAGGTCCCCTGACCGGCCCAGTGGGCTGACCTGTCCCCAGTCTCAGTCCCTAGCCTGCCAGACAGGGATGTGTTCCGCTGGACCATCCGCCTTAGCAAAGGCGGGTCCCCAGACGGCTCAGGCTGTGGTGGCCGAGGGGGCCAGGCCCGCACGCAGCCCCGGGGGGCATCTGGACAATGGCTCCCCTTGTGGACGGCTCCCAGGTACAGGGCTCATGGCCCCAGGGCCAGCCCACGTCCAAGGCGGACTGTACAGGTGAGGGGGTGCCCCGGGGGGGTAGGCCACGTCCCTGCCCTGCCTGCCCAGCTGCAGCCTGTGAACGTGGGCCCGAGCCAGGCGTTGCCGGGGAGACCAAGTGGCGGCACCCCCTGCCCAACTGAAACTCCTCTATTTTTAGCCTCCCAGCTACTTTCAGATAAAGTCCATGTAGACCCGTGAGCTGCTGGGCAAGATAACTGCCGGCTCCACATCACAGGGACTTCAGAAGGCAGCCCTCCTGCTCCTCCGCCCTCCCTCGGCTCCCAGGGTGCCCTGGGAAGATGCTGGACTGGGCGCAGAGCCTGGCAGGGAGCCGGGTCCTCGGGGGCCCAGGGGCCAGCGCCCTGGAGCGGAGTCACACGTGTCCCACCTGGAGGCCTCGGAGGGCCTCGGCTGGCACCCCACACCCTCAGCACACCCGACGCCCCCCCCCCCCGATGCCCCTGAGCACCCCTCGGCTGGATGGCGAGGGAGGTCCCGCTTCACTACTCCAGCAAGGGGCCCGAGGCCACTGGGTGCCACTTGCCAGTAGAGACGCCACTTGTCAGAGGTCCAGAAACCAGCCTGGCCTAGCCTACGACTGTCCTCCTCCCACGGGGACCGAGGCCCAGCCAGGTGTGGGAGGGAGTGGATGTGAGCCCTCGTCAGGGGGTCCCCCGTGGGACGCGCCCACATCGAGCACAAGAGGGAGGAATGAAGGAGGGGGACCCGGCAGGCTCCTACAGCACCATTCATGTCCCGCACGCCCTCAGCGCCCTTCCGGACGCAGCTGGGAGAGTGAACAGCCCCGCCGGGGGTGGCTCTGTCGCGGCCCTGAGGACGACAGACCGCCGAGAGCCATGTGTGCTGCCCACCGGAGCCATGCGGCCCAGACCCTCGTGCCTACCTTGTCTTCCACGCGGTTCAGGCGGGCGCCGATGGTGTTGCTGCCGCGGTCCTTGCTCTTTTCTGTGGGGTAAAGCACTGAAATCAGGACTGCGCACGTGTGTGTGTGTGTGTGTGTGTGTGTGTGTGTGTGCTGGCAGAGGGGGAGGGGTGGGGGCATCCCACTAGGATCAGGGAGAGCGGCGGGGGGTACCCCACTGGGATCAGGGAGAGGGGTGGGGGGGTGCCCCACTGGGATCAGGGAGGAGGATAGTGTTGGGCTGATGAGGTAGCCGAGGGCACAAAGACCTGGACCTAGGAACTTGTAAAAGTGCTTCTGCGGCAGGAGCCTCGGGGGGGGGGGTGTGCCAGTCTTGACTCCATCCCTGCTGCACCCCCCGCCCCCAGCTCTGTGAGCTGAGGGGCCCCACCACCTACTCTGCAAACTCACTACAGTGTGCTCCCCCGGGGCTCACTGGCCTGGCTGGGCCCGGAACGCCTGCCGCCCCTGCCTCCCCTGCCGCCCGGGCCCCTGAGCGCGCTGTGGCTCCCGCTTGAACTCGGGCGAAGGCAGCCCTGAGGAACCTGCCCGGCCCTGTCTCCCCTGGTGTGACCCACAGCCCCAGGTCAGGGGACGTGAGGAGTCAGCGCTGGGGAGCGGCATCCACCCCCAAACCTCATTCCCCGGGTCTCTTCCAGGGGTTCCTGGTCACGTTTCCAGACCCAGCCCTCCCACGGCCCTTTGCAAGCGCCCATGTGGCTCTTACACCAACTGAACCTTTCTCGGTGAGGCGGGTTTGAGGCTGCTTTGTTAGGGTGGGTCTCCTGTCCCTCTCTCTGGCTGTCCTTGTCTGTTGCTCACTGAGGAGACCCTGAGGCCCGTTCTGACCGTGGGGAGAGGTGGGTGCCAAGGCAGGGAGGGGGCAAGGGTCTCCTGGGCCGCCACGCCCGCGGTGCCCTGCTGCAGAAACCCACCTGAGACGGGGATGAAGAGGGAGGGCTTCCCGATGGACTGGTCCAGCCTGGGAGGGAGACAGAGACCACCAGCTCACGCTCGGCCTGGGCACCCGGCCTGTCGGTGGACAGATAGCCAATGTGCCCGGCGAGACGACAAGCCGCCCCGCCCCTGGGGCGACCCCCACCACGGCCGCCCACACACCTGCCAGCTGCCTCTCAGACCCCAGACAGAGGCCCGAGTTCCTGAGGGGGCTAGGCAGGGTGCTCAGTGGCTGGGCACCTCCTTTAGACTTCCTCCCTGGGCAGGGCAGGGCAGGATCCCAGGGTCGCCCTGGGTCCCACGGCTGCTTCCTCAGTGCCCCGGGCCAGGCACGTGGGGCAGGCCTGCATGTGGGCCCTTCCAGGGTGCGGCTAGGTCCCTGGGCCGGTGGCCTTCACGTCACAGGGGCGGGTCAGTGACAGCGCAGTCGGAGCCCCCAGCCAGTGGCCAGGACCGTCACGTTCTCCCAGCTCTGCCTGTGACAGCAGGAGCTGGGTTCCCAGCTGGCCCGCCGAGCAGGCCCCGCTGGCCCCCAAGGGTGACGCTGCTTCCACCTGAACGCGCTGTCCAGGCTCCGGGTCGGAAGCCGGGACATGCTGGTTCCCGATGGTCAGGGTCCCCAGCCCCAAGTCTGGGTTGGGGAGCCCCCAGCGTGGGGTGGGGGGGCTTGTGCCTGTCAGGGTCTCTCTGCTGGTGGAGGGTCTCCGGGGGCAGTGGCGGGGGCTGGGCCTGGCTCCAAGGGGGTGGGCTGGCTGTGGAGTGGCCTGCAGCTCTGAGCAGGAGGAGGTGTGAGGTCGCAGTGGGAGGGGGAGCAGAAGTTCTGACCCCTCCCCCACCATGTCCCTTCCCAGCCACTTCCCGTCCCCTGCACGCCCCGGGGCTCCGGGCCACCCACCTTCTCTGCAGCTCTTTGATGCGTACCATGAGGTTGAGATGGCCCTGTGAGTACTGCTCGATGACGTCCCTCACGTCGTAGGGCTTCCGAGCTTGCTGCGGGCCAGAGGACACGAGTCACTTCCCCCTCGAGGCCCTGCTGGCGCGGCGAAGACCCGATAGTGTGGGCACCCTGGGTCTTTTGGGGGGGTTGAACGTGATCGCCAGTGTGGCGGGACAGGCAAGGCCTGGATCATCCCCGGGGGCTCGCCGCTGGGGGGTTGTGGGGGCCCTGGACCAGTGGTCAGCCTCTCTGGGCCTCAGCTTCCTGACCGCTCACCCAGGCAGGCCTGCCTGCTCTCCCTTTCTCGGGTACCAGCCCCTGTTCTCAAACAGCCTCACGGAAGAGCTGGCCCAGCTGAGAGGCCAGGAGGACAGCAAGGCCACCGAGGGCCGGCTGGGAGGGTACAGCCGTGTGCAGCCGCCTCCTGCCTGGGCCCCAAGCTGACCCTCTGCACACCCGCTGTTCTCAGGATGGGGAGGTGGCCTGCCAGGCACCCTTCGACAGTGGGCAGAGGTGACCCCCCCGGGTGACAACCTCGCTATGCAGGGCCTGCTCCATGTGGCAGGTCTCCTTGCTGGGACTCCGAGGCTGCCGGGGCAGAGGGATGCTTCCACGGCAGGCCTGGAGCACGGGGACAGGGCAGGCGACTCCAGGGCACCCAGGCTGGGCGCCAGCTCAGAGCCCATCAGGGCACCCAGGGCTCAGCTGCAATCACCGGAAACCACAACAGAGGGAAGGAGGTTTCTCGTGATGTTATTGAACAAAACCTCAAGCCCGTCTGTGGCGTCCTCCCCGGGAGCCCGCAAGCCCAGGGGCCTGCCCAGGTCGCAGCAGGCTGGCCAAGCAGGAGTTTGGTGGCCCAAGAGGCGTTTCACCCACGGGAGCAAGCCACAGTCATATGGGAACACATTCAACCTCTCTCGAGGGCCGCGGTGGGTGGGGCTGAGGGTGGCCCTCAGGAGCGCCGAGTGAAGGGGTTACTGGCTTGTGCTGGGAAGAGCCGAGGCCTGCCTGGCCTGCCACACAGCTCCGCAGAGCAGGGCCAGGCCAGCCCGGGTCAGAGGGTAAGAAGGAATGAGGTTGAATGAGGTTCAGATGCCCATGGAAGGTCAGGGCCGGGTCTCAGCCCTGGGGTCTGGGGACCCATCCTCCTCCCTGCCTACCTGAGGCCTAGCTTTCCTGGGGCTACCACCCTAGAGATTGGGCTAGCCTAGCCTGAGGGTGTGGCCACCTTTGCCTTCCCAGAAAGATGGGACACCCTCTCAGATCTCCGAGTACCTTCTGACATGCCCAGGGGCTGTGCCATCAGCGAGGGCAGCTTAGCAGAGTTTACGCAGCACCCCAACACTGTTCTGGACCCCAGGAATCCCAAGCAGGACAATGGCCTCCATCCTACCAAGGGGTTGCACCCCACAACATCTATAGTCTCTTCAGGGACACACCTATCCCTCCTCTGGGCCCTGAAGACAGGATCCCGAGATTGGGGGGGTGCTGGATGGAGCCTGCCTTCCCCACTTCATGGCTATGCCCCCGACAGAAGGACCTTCTGGGCACCAGGGCCACCTTACATCACAAAGGCCCATCACAGGATCACTGGGTCAGGCAAGCGACGGGACATGAGGCATCCCCTCCTGCTCCCCACACACCCAGGTTAAGGACAGTCATAAAAAATGGTGCGAAGGTCCAGACTAGGGATAACACTCCCAGGTTTTAGCTGTCCCATCTGTGAAAGGGGGAATGCGCCTGTGACACGGGGCACGGAGCCCTGTCCCCCACTGGCTGGCAGGGCAGGGAGTGAGGACAAGGCAGAGTGGTAGGTGAGGAAGGCCAGGGAGTCCGGAGCCAGCCCGTGCCAGAGGAGCGAGAAGTGGTTGTGGTGGTGGCTGTGGCTGATCCCAGAGTTTGAGCTGTCCCTAGTGCACCCTGACGTTGGCCCTGAGTCATGCCGGTCAGCCTCCGGCAGGCCAGAGGGCCCAGTGTGCTGGTGAGATCGGGCTGGGTTCAGAGCCCACAGAGGTGCAGGCCTGGCCCGCGCAGAGCGTGTCCTGGTGTCTGTCCCCCAGACAGCCCGGGAGGCCACAGGCCACACGGCATACTGGGAGCCTCTGCCTGCACAACTGCGGACAAATGTGCCTCTGAGAGTAGAAGGGACGAGTGTGCGGGAAGTGTGAGGCCGAGAGTGCGTGTGCATGTGCGTGCATGTGCGTGTGTGTGCATGCATGTGTGTGTGCGTGTGTGTGCATGCATGTGCGTGTGCGTGCATGTGCCCCGGTGCATGCCCGTCCGCAGGAGCGGGCTGCATGGGGCCAGCGAGCAGGGCCTTCCGGCCTGGCCCCATCTGGGGCATAGACCACAGAAGGGTCAGTGATGTCCGGCTGACGGCCTGCAGAGTCCTGGGCCCCTGAGACTTATCTCGGAGCTGGTGAGCTCCCCTGAGGGTCTGGTCAGTGCTCCCGGAGGCCTTTGTCAAGTGGCTGCCTGGGCCCCGGTCCGGAGAGAGCATCTCAGCTTTCCCTCCGGAGCTGACTTCCTGAGATGAGCCCAGATAGCACTGGGCGTCCAGACTGACCGGCAGTGGACATAGGAATTTGAGGCAAACTTGAAGGGCTAAGAGGCTTTGGCTCCTCTGGCCAGACATAGGCGCGGCCAGCCGGGCACTTATCACCCAAGGAGCCGGGCAGGCAGGCCCCCCGCCTCCGCCAGGACTGCAGCCCCTGAGGCCAGAGCCGGTGGGGGTGTGGGCAGGTGGGCAGGCCGGTGGGCCGGGTGTGGGGGAGGGAAGGCCACCCTGACAGCTGGGCCCAGGGCAGAAGCTGCCCCTGGGGCCCCACTGAGCTCACTGTCAGGGGCTCCGTCCACTGCCCCCAGCTCCACGGGTCCATCCTCCCTGGAGGCCTCCATGCTGCCCCTGGAGACAAGGGCCGGCTGCTGAGGCCAGAGGCAGCTCCAGCCCCTGGCCTGTGTAAGAGCCTCTACACCCCACTAGGGCACAATGGGAGGCTCCCAGGAGGGCCCCCACTCACAAGGCCCATCTGGTTTATGCGAGGCTGGAGCGCAGGGGAGGTGGGGGTTGCCCGGCGTGCTGGTAGAGCCCCCTCCCCCCTCGCCAAGTCACTCTCGAGACCCTGTACTGTCTCCTGAGGCAGAAAAGGGAGCCCTCAGCCTGGCGGGCAGTGCCGGGCTGCCGCCGATGCCAGCATGTCACTGACGGAGCCCCTTCCAGGGCCCACGCCTGCTCCAGGTCAGGGGGGCCCATCTGCCAAGGCTAACCCCTGTTTGGAGCTGGATGCTGCCCACGTCGCCTATGAGCTGGGCCTGCCGGGTACCCCCAGACCCTAGAAGTACCCCCCCCACTGGAAGCCTGCTGTCCACCCTGGCAAACCCCTTCTGTCCCCACAGTGACTCCCTCTGTCCTGCAGAGACCTGCTCTGGAGCCCCTGTGCCCGGCTCCTCAGGCCAGGGACCACCCCCACCCTGGAAGTGTCCCCCTGACCCCTTGGCTCCAGCAGGTTGAAGTCCCTGCCAGGCTGCTCTCCAAAGAGGGTGATACACCCTGGCCCTTCTCGGGGTCTCCTCGGCCCCTGGGGGACAGTCCTGCCCAGACCTGACCCCCGGGGCGGGTTCCTGTCCAGGAGGGTGCTGGTGATGCCCAAAAGCCAGCCACCCCTGAGTCACTCTCAGCTGGCTGCCCCGCCCCCGGGAAGGAGCAGCCACAGAACCCAGACGCGTTGATCGGCGGTCACCCGTTGGGTCTCACCCGGCACATTGCTGAGCAGACCTCCCGGCACCAGCGGTGCCTTCTTTGTCTTGACAATGAGCAGTCCCAGGCCGTGGCAGGAGCCTCAGTGCAGCCTGGCCCATTTGGTTCTGAAAGGCCACCGCCTGCAGTGGGTGGGGTGCCAGCAGGCAGCGGGACAGCACCGAGGTACCCTGTGCGCAAGTCGTCCCCGAGCGGCAACAGCGGGGATGCCCACCCCGCGGGCCACACACACACTGTGCTCTGGCCACCTGGCGGAGCTTGGTGCCAGAAAGGACCCTGCCCACCCAGCGCTGCCCTTGGGTCTCGCATCAGTGGTGGTCTGAAGGACGCTGCCCACGTTCGGCCGTGGGCTGGGTGTGCGTGAGGCACGCGGGCTGGGTGTGCGTGAGGCACGCGGGCTGGGTGTGCGTGAGGCACGCGGGCTGGGTGTGCGTGAGGCACGCGGGCTGGGTGTGCGTGAGGCACGTGGGCTGGGTGTGCGTGAGGCACGTGGGCTGGGTGTCTGAGGCACGCGGGCTGGGTGTGCGTGAGGCACGCGGGCTGGGTGTGCGTGAGGCACGCGGGCTGGGTGTGCGTGAGGCACGCGGGCTGGGTGTCTGGGTGTGTGTGAGGCACGCGGGCTGGGTGTGCGTGAGGCACGCGGGCTGGGTGTCTGGGTGTGTGTGGGGCACGCGGGCTGGGTGTGCGTGAGGCACGCGGGCTGGGTGTGCGTGAGGCACGCGGGCTGGGTGTCTGGGTGTGTGTGAGGCACGCGGGCTGGGTGTGCGTGAGGCACGCGGGCTGGGTGTCTGGGTGTGTGTGGGGCACGCGGGCTGGGTGTCTGGGTGTGTGTGAGGCACGCGGGCTGGGTGTGCGTGAGGCACGCGGGCTGGGTGTGTGTGAGGCACGTGGGCTGGGTGTGTGTGAGGCACGTGGGCTGGGTGTGCGTGAGGCACGCGGGCTGGGTGTCTGGGTGTGTGTGAGGCACGCGGGCTGGGTGTGCGTGAGGCACGCGGGCTGGGTGTGCGTGAGGCACGCGGGCTGGGTGTGCGTGAGGCACGTGGGCTGGGTGTGCGTGAGGCACGCGGGCTGGGTGTGTGTGAGGCACACGTGCCGTCACCCGCCCCTCCCCCCCCCGCTCTCATTCCCGTTACAGGTGGGGGGAAACCGGCCAGTACCGTCTGGGACAGGGTCTGGGTCCAGAACCACCCTGCCGGGTCTTGGTGGGACGCTGGGTGGGTGGGGCCCTGCTGGGGGCGGAAAGTGAACCGTGCGGGCGGGCAGCCTGGTACAGAAGGCGTGGCCCAGAGCAGGAGGCCGGGGCGCTGGTTCCTGTCCTAGCCCTGCTGTGACCACTCTGGGGAACGTGGACAAGTCACCCCCAGCCTTCCCCGCTTGGCGGAACAAAGCCCGGGGGCCAGGCATTGCTCGGGGCTCCGGGAGAACCCTGGCCCTGACTCCATCCGGAGCTCGCTTTTTAAAGGCCCCTGTGGGCAAGTCCCCCAGAAAGAGAATGACCGCCCGAGGGTCCCTGTTCCCCAGTCTGCGTATCCCCAGAGGGAGGGCTAAGCGGGGTTCCTGTCCTTGGACCAAGTACCGTGTCCATCCGCTAGCCCCCTTCTCGGGAGGCCTTAGCCTCGGGGGGCTGAGGGGTTGCTACAAGGACACCCATCCCTGGAAGGAAGTGTTGACAGCGAATGGAAGCCCACCGGCTCCAGACCAGCTCAGCCAGGGAGACCCCACCTCTCCCTGTAGACGTGGGCCACCCCCCGGGGCACAGAGCAGGGCCAGGCCTCCCCTCCGTTCTCCTGACTCACACAGGGCAGTGGGCAGCAAGAACTCTGAGCCCGTATAGGATAGGGCTCTGGGGCCTGCGGCAGGAGCCCAGTTCCTGCCCAGGTGATGTGGGTCAAGCTTGTGCTCTCTCTGAGTCCCGCCCACATACCCTCCATCCATCAATCAGGGGAGGGACCAGCGAGCCCGGATACTCTGTTGTGTGTCCCTGAGTCCCGCCCACATACCCTCCATCCATCAATCAGGGGAGGGACCAGCGAGTCCCGGATGCTCTGTTGTGTGTCCCTGGCTGCGAGCTGGGCCTTAGGGTCCAGGACAGATCAGGGACACGACTCTCCGGGAACCCGCTGTCTTGGGGATGGACAATGAAGCCCTTGCGGGAGTCCAATGGGTGAGGGCAGGTGGTGAATGTGGCAGGGATGGAGAACTCACAGCCTCCACCGTGGACGGGAGAGGGGCCTCCCAGGCAAGGGCAGGGGTGGGGGGGGGGGCTCGGGGCAGGACGCACCTGGAATTTCTTCTTGGCCACAAAGTACTGCATGCGCCGAATGACCCTGATGGTGGCCCGATGGTGCTCCCGCAGCCTGTGTGGGGGAGAGACAGAGAGAGAGGGGTCAGCGGCCATGCTGTGATGGGGGCTTGGTGCCTTCCCAAGTACACCCTGCTACATGTAGGCCTTCTAGAAACAAGGAGACTGCTCAACCCCATGGGATGGAGACCTTCATAGCTATGTCCTGAGGGTGCAGGGAGGGGAGGCTGGGCGCAGGAGGCTTTAACCAGCAGGGTTATTCCAGAAGGACCCTTCCTTGTTTTGCTCGTTGCTCAGAGGCCGGTGGGATGACCTGGATGCCTACTGTGAGGAGAAGAGTGCTGGGGAAGCCACACTGTGTATACCTCGGGGGCCCCTGGACTGGGACCAGGTGAGCTGGCCTGAGCTAGCCAGCTGGAGCAGGCACCTAGAGAGCTGAGGTGCTCCAGCCGAGAGCCAGCACCAAGCGGCAGACGTGTGGGGGAGGCCGTCCTCGACTGCCCATCCTGGGTCTGCCACTGGGATGACCACAGCTGCACGAGTCACCCCACCCAAAGCCAGAAAAACAACCTCCCTGTGGAACCCACACGGCAGACCCACGGAATGGTGAGCAAGAAGGGTCGTGGCGTGAAGCCACGGAAGTTAGGAGTGGTTTGCTACGCGACAACAGGTGGCAGAGAAAGAAATTAGGCGTCAAAAGTGGGGACACTGTGACATCCAAATCCCAAACCATGTGGCTTTGGGTTTGGGGACCAGGCACTGGGCAGAGGCTGGGGAAAGAATGCCGGCCATGGAAGAAGCTGGCCTTTGCGTTGGACACCATCACGAACCGGATGAAGCTCGGAGGGGTCCTGGAGGGGTGAGTTTTGCACGGGAGGGGGGGTAAAGAGCTACGGCCAGAGGGAAAACTGTGGCGGACTAAAGATGGATGCCGATCCTTCACTGCGCCCCTCAAGAGGCGCGGTCTGTTTCCACCGTGCTGGGAGTGGACGGCGTGTTCTGAGCCGCGGCTTCGAGGGACATTGTAGCTTCCTCTCAGAATGCTGCTGCCCCTTGGACGCGTCTCAGCCACAGGGAGGGGAGCTGAGTGCACCCCGGCTGACGGCCTGGCAGCTTCAGACAGGGGACCACCGTCACCACCAAGCTGCCACTTGGATGAGCCCAAGGGAGACCCCCCCCCCCCCCAGAATGAGCAGCCCAAAATGCTGACCCAGAGGCTCAGAAGCAGGAAGGTTTGCTTCAGAATTTTTTGGACGAGGTCTTAAATAACCATGATCAATAGTTTCCACGAAATAGATGCAGAGATGGAGAATTTCACCGGGGAAATAAAATCTGTATGGAAAATTAAGAGAGAGAAAAAAAAAAGGAAACTCTAGAACACAAAGGAAATTAATGAAAATTAAGAATGTAATAAAGAGATGGCCCTGGCTGGTTGGCTTAGCAGCAGAGCATTGATCCAGTGTGTGAAAGTCCCAGGTTTGATTCCCGGTCAGGACACGCAGAAGAGGCAACCATCTGCTTCTCCTCACTCCCCTCTCCCTTCTCTCTCTCTTCCCCTTCTGCAGCAATGGCTCTATTGATTTGAGCATATCGGCCCCAGCTGCTGAGGATGGCTCTGTTGAGCCTCTGCCTCAGGTGCTAAAAATAGCTCAGTTGTGAGCATGGCCCCAGATAGGCAGAGCATTGGCCCCAGAAGGGAACCGGTGGGTGGATCCCAGTTTGGGCACATGTGGGAGTCTGTATCTCCCTTCCTCTCACTTAAAAAAATAAAAAAGAATGCAATAGATGAATTGGAGGCGGAGCAGAAAAGAATACTTGTGAACTAGAGGAAGATGACCACGTTAGGGTTTGGAGAGAAAGTGGAATTAAACATAGAGGGGGAAAAACAGAACACAAGACCTATGAGATAAGGTTAGAAGTTCTAACACTTGTAATGTCTCAAAAGGCGAGGGAGAGACAATGGAAAACAAAGATTTCTGAAGACCTGGTGGCTGACTATTCTCCCAAAACGATGGACACGAGGCCAAACATTCGAGCCGCTCTCTGGACCCACAGTGGAGAAACAGAAGGCCCGTCAGACCCGGGCTCACCAGAGGAACACTGCTGAAGACCGAAGGCACAGGGAATGTCTCAGGAGCAGTGAAGGAAGGATGGGTGTGTGTGTGTGTGGGGGGGGAGACAATGACACATTATCCTGATGGCTGACTTGTCAACAGAAAGGATAAAAGCCAGATGACATCTTTAAAGTGCTCAAGGAAAATTATCAACTTAGCATTCTATACCCATCAAATACATCCTAATGAAGGTGAAAATGAGAGAAACCAGACACACGAGGAACAGTCCTGTGTGGTTCCACTCGGGGAGGTTCCTCCCACCCCCAGAGGAGCCAGATCCACAGAGAACAGAAGGTAGGACGGTGGGAGCCCAGGGCTGGGGGAGGGGATGGGAGAGAATGTCTCCATGGGGACGGAGCGCCAGCTGAGGAAGATGAGAAAGTCCTGGGGAGGACGGTGGTGACGGTTGCACAGTGTGGACGGGGTAGATGCCACCGAGCTGGGCACTTAAGATGGCCTGACCTGTGGTGGCGCAGTGGATAAAGCATCAGCCTGGAACACCGAGGTCACTGATTCAAACCTGCACTTGCCTGGTCATGGCACATATGGGAGTTGATGCTTCCTGCTCCTCCCCCCCTTTCTCTCTCTCTCTCTCCTCTCTAAAATGAATAAATAAAATCTTATATATATAAAAAAAGAGATGGTTCAGATGGGGAATTTTCTGTGTATTATGCCACAAAAACACCAACCAACCAACCAACCAACAAACCAGAAGGTGAAACCCAAACCAGGAGCTGTCCCTGGCAGGGAGCTGCCTTGAAGAATGACTTGGGCCCCCCCCCAGGCAAAGAGGATGATCCCAGAAAAGCCTGGAAATACGGGGGGAGGGTTGAGAACACAGAGAAGGTCGGAGTGACGGGGAAGTCCCAGCTCGTGTGGATGGAAAACAGTGACGTGGCATGAGGTTTAAGGGTTGCTAGAGATTGAGAGGGAGGGATCATTTCATCGTTTAAAAAGAGGTCACTTTGGCAGGAGGATGTCATCCTAGATCCGTATGCGGCTAAACGTGCACGTATAGGTAGGTGTCCGGAGGCGTAAACCCACGGGCGTGATCGCTGTCGCACACCAGCCAGGCGGAGGGCGGCGGTGAAGTCACACAGGTGGAAGCGCCCTGCGTTGTCAGGACGGTGGTGACAGTGCCCCGCTGAGGTTGACGCTAATGGGTCCAGGACGTATCGCATAGCCTCGAGGTAACCACCGAAGGGATAATTGAATAGTATGGATTCAACGAATTCATGGGGGGGGGGATCAAAACTGAATAATAATATTTGACTCTTCTGAAAGAGCGGGGAGAGGGGATCGAAAGGAAGCCGCGGGAACGAACGAAGACCAACCGTAGGGCAGTCGATGGCACGCGTTTCAAAGGGACCGAATGTCCCAACGACGAGACCGAGGCTGTCAGGCAGGGTTAAGAAATGACTTGGTGTGGCCCGCCTGTAAATCTCCTCCGCGCACAGGAGAGACGTAGGAAGGTCGGTAGCGAAAGTCCAGGCAGCCAAAACAAAGCTGGTCTGAGGCGCACTAATCCCAGACCTTAAGGACGAAGCCTTCAGAGGCAATCAAGAGGGATCTTGGCGCCGCTTTACAGCGTGGTCCAAACCGGGCAGGAAGGTATCCGTCCTGAGTCTGTACGTGCTTCCAGACGGAAGCTGGCAACGTGTGAAGTGAAAACTGGTAGAACTCAGAGGGACAAGAAAACCCACCGCCGTGGTGGGTGACGGAGAGCAGAGCTGGCAGAATCGCAGCAGCAACACGAACGAACAAACAAAGAAACAAAAAACCTCCATCGAGAGACCCAAGCGAACAGAAGGAGCAGCCGGGGACCCGACCCACACCCACGGACCACGGCTGAGTCACCGAAGAGCACACATTTCGAAGTGAGCACACAAGTGAGCCTTCCCCCCCGGGGGAGACCGATGCAGGCTTTGCTTTCGAAGCAAGTTCCCAGAAATTTCAAAGAAATTAAATCATGTGTGTTTTGTTCCCTGACCGCGGAGGGATGACGCTAGAAAAAAAATCAGTCAGATAGAGATAACGAGAAAAATCCCTCGTGTTTTGGGAATTAAATCTAAGTAACTCAAGGGTCAAAGATGACAGCTTAGTAAAGGGTTGGAAAATACTTTTATTGGAATAATAATAAAAATGTCACATAATGAAAACTCACAGCAAAGTAAGTGCTCGAGGTGCTGTGAAGTAAGCGCTCGGAGGAGAATTTATGACCCTAAGCGCATATCTTCGAGAAAGGGAGAGGCTGAAATCTGTTTTGAGAAGTTAAGAGGGGAAAAAAAAAAAGCAAATTAAACCCGAACAATGTAGATAAGCGATAAAAAAAATAGACAAGAGCCACATTCTCTGAAATAAAAAAAAAATGCACATTACGTTAGGAAAAAATCTGCAAAGCCAAAACTGTATTCCCTGAAGAGACGAGCAAAACGGATCGACTTTTAGCAAGATTGGCGGCGGGTGAGGGGAGGCCTTGGGGGGCCCCAGATTGCCAATGTCAGGAATTAGAAATGGAACATCATTACAGACAGAGATCTTTTTTTATAATCTATTCATAGAATATTTTGTACGAAAATAATTTTTATAGTTCAGATAAAATAGATGAATGTCTTCAAAAACACAGTACGTGAGACACAAGAAGACATAAAAACATAAAAAAGATATATCCAAATTGCCCAATATTAATGAAATAAATTAAATTTGGAACTTTAACACTCTTCTTACCTCCCCCCCAACACACACAATAAAATCTTCACGTCTCGATGACTTCACCAGTAGCTTCTTCTCAACACTTAAGGCAGAAGTAACACCACGTGTCTGCAGATCTTTTCAGAGGATTTTTTTTTATGAGTCAGCATAACCTGATATAAGAACCCAACAAGGCTGTTTCAAAGAGAGAAAATAATCAGCAGCCGACCTCTTGCACGAACACAGAGGCAAACACCCTGCCCACAAAACCAACAATGGCATCGGGCGCCGTGTCGCAAGGCACAGGACGGACTGCAGTGTAATCCGGTTACGCAAGGTTGGTTTAGCATCTGACACGTCCATCCACATCGCGCTCGCCACATCAACGGGGGGAGGAAGGGACAACATATAATCAACTCAAAAGATGCAGAAAAACACTTGATAAAACTCAAGACCCCCTCATAATTAAAAACACAACCATCAGAGAACAGGGAGGATGAGAAGGGAACTCCATTATGTTAAAAAACAACAACAACAACAACAAAACAACAAAGGACAAACACAAAAAACAGGAACAACAACAGTAACAACTCCACAAGCAAACGTCACGCTTATCAGTGAAATGTCATTACACCTTCCTCCTGAGGGGGGGGGGGCAGCGAGACAAGAATCCCTGCTCTCACCATCCCTATTAAACATCGTCCTGAGTGTCTCAGCCAGGGCACCGAGGGAAGAAGAAGAAGAAGAAGGAACTAGGAAATAGGAAATAGCCTGGTTGGACAGGAAGAAAAATAAAAGTATTGTTATCTGAAACAAAAAAAATCCTTAAGAACTTTCAGAGAAACTCGTCTACTGCTGAAGGGAGGGAGCAAGCACACGGGTTCTGAAGATGATAACCAGAGATCGGCTGTACTTCTGTGGGCTGGTGACCAATAACCAGGAGATGAGGTAAAAAAAGGTGCCCATGGCAACAGTATCCAAAACCGCCAAGTGCCGGAATCCGTTGAAAGGAGCAACTCCGTGCCTGGCGTCCGAGCAGCCCTACCTGAACCGGGAGCCTCGGGAGATGGGAGATGCCCAACAGCTTCCAATTCTTTCTCTTTTATTTTTATTTTGGAAAATTTCCAGCGGACTCTCAAATATTTATGATAAAAGAAAAAAGAGCCAGGAATCGACGAGACAACTCGGAACAAGAGCCGAGTAGAGGGGACTCCCGCCAGCGGACCTTGAAGACTCACCGCCAAGCGACTGGGACCCCCCCTCCCCCGCCCGCCCCGCGCCGTCCGAGGACGGTGCCGCGTGAGACCGCCTTGCTAACGCGGTGACTCCCGGTACAGGTGAACGTTGCCGTGGGACAGAGGGGAACGGGCCAGGAGCGCGTGCGCACACACACGTATGTGGTCACTCGGGTTGGTGAGCGGGGAGAACACGCTCATGACCTTGGGAGAGGCCAAAGCTTCTTTGACAAAACACAAGAAAAGCTGTGCTGATGGGACTTCTTTCAAATGAAGCGCCGTCGCCCGGACATCAGAAGACGTGGTGACAGGCACGGGAAGGACGTTTCCTGGTACGGGACCGGCACCCAGGATGTCTCAATAACCCCCGTGTCCGCAGGGAAGAGGCGGCACGACGTTTAAAGGGGGACGGAACTGTGGGCGTCCTGCCCCAGAGGAAGCCCCAGGCCAGCACACGGCGCTCACTGAACGGGCCAACACGGCAGAGGCCGACAGTGTCAGGCGCTTGCGACGGGGGCAGAGCTGCTGGAACCCCACCCCGGCCCTCCGCGTGCGCTCCGCCCGCTGGCGGGAGGTCACCTGGTTCAGCCGCTTTGGAGGGGGGTCTGGCGGTAGCCCCGGGCCCACGTGGTGGCCCACCATTTCCGCTTCCGGAATCATCCCCCGGAGAAACCAGCGCGCACGCACAAGCACCAAAGACACCTGTCCGATGTTCGTAGAGGCTCCGCTCGTAAGAAACGCAAGCGGAGGTGACAAACATCTCACGGCAAGGGCAGGGTGGCAGAGGGTGGCGTGTGTCCTTACAACGGAACGCCCCACGGCAACATAAAGGGACAGGCTGCCGTCACCCGCGAAGTGGGGAGGCTCTACGGCAGCGGCAGGGGACGGGCTCATTCACGGGCCACGCGACGCCGACGGAGCTCAGAAACCTGTTGTGGATGGAAAGAAGCAGGTGACAGAGGTGTTTGCGTGGAGGGTCCCAGGACCCACCAGGCTCAGGAGCGGGCAAGGTGAAGCTGCTGCGTGCGGGAAGTGAGAAGCCGGTTCCCTCTGGGAAGGGGAGGAACCTTCTAGTGGAGGGAAATGTTCTGTGTCTTGATCTGGTGGTCTCTCAGAACCCTCTCCCCACCCGCCACTCGCCGCCCAGAGGTGGTTAAGGTCGGTTGAGGCCCCCAGGGCACAGAAGAAACTATTGGGTCCTTTAAAAAAGAGAGAGAGCCTGACCAGGCGGTGGCGCAGTGGATAGAGCGTCGGACTGGGATGCGGAAGGACCCAGGTTCGAGACCCTGAGGTCGCCAGCTTGAGCGCGGGCTCATCTGGCTTGAGCAAAGAGCTCACCAGCTTAGACCCAAGGTCGCTGGCTCCAGCAAGGGGTTACTCGGTCTGCTGAAGGCCCACGGTCAAGGCACATATGAGAAAGCAATCAATGAACAACTAAAAAGTCGCAACGCGCAACGAGAAACTGATGATTGATGCTTCTCATCTCTCTCCGTTCCTGTCTGTCTGTCCCTATCTCTGCCTCTGTAATAAAAAAAAATAAAATAAAAATAAAAAAGAGAGAGAAAGGGAGGGAGACAGGGAAAATAAAAATACATGTTAACCATATTTTAAAATAAATAAAAATGTTATGTACTATTCATCTTGAAGTGGCTCATAGGAAACCACACTTGGTGTCCTTAGAAAAAAAGTGTCAAGTTGGGGTTTTGCGGGGGGCCCTTCAGAAGTCGGGGCTCAAGGAGCACGCCCAGTGCACCTGCCATGAAATCCGCCTCTGCCGTCGCCCCAAGTGGCTGACTTTGGGGGCTCTCTTAGGACTCTCCCAAGGGAGGGGTGAGGGGAAGGATGTGCAGATGCCACCGGCTGCTGTCGCCTTCCCCTCGGAGGCCCCAGGGGTCTGACAGGTGGGGACCCCTCAGTTCAGACTCTAAGGCCACCTGCCTCACTGATGAGCAGACATCAGGCTATGTGTGTTTGTCACCTGGTGCCACTCAGACAGGAGGCAGGGTGTCCCCCTCCCAGGCCTGGGGGAGCAGAGCCTTGTCCCCTAGGTCCCCTGCTGGCCACAGCGCTAGGTGAGCTCTGTCCCCGTGACAGCCAGGGTCACACTCCCACCCCGGCTCAGGCTCCCATCTGGGGTGCGGGCGAGTGGCTGGGGGTCACCCCTAGCCTGGGCTGGGCTCTGGGTCCGTGTCCTGCCTGCCTGGCCGTCTTCCTTCCCTGCCCTTGACCTGTCCTTCCTAGTACAACTCTCGCCTCTGGCTCTGGGGACGTGCAGGGGGTCAATTCTGTGGCCACGCCAGGTAAATTCTTGAGATAGAAGGAGGCCCCTGCGGGCTGTGGGTTGTGCAACCCTGATCACTCACGCAAGCCCGCCCTGCCCGCCTTGCCCACCGGCTATCCGAGGAAACAGCCTCGGACAGGCTGTGACATCGCCCTGCCGGCCCTGCCTGGTCCCGTCCGGGTCTGGGAAGCCACCGCACGTCCTCCAAGGTCAGGTGCAGCCAGGGGCAACTGTGCACCTCGCTTGGCTCCTGCAGACCCTGACCCAAACCTTGGTGGTCCCACGGTGGCCGCGTGGCTACTTCCGATGGGGTCTGGCTGGAGCTGCTGGTGGGGAGAGCCCAGCCCGGCCCAGAAAAGGTGGGAGCTGGCTGCCACAGGTCCCCTGTCACCACGGCCCAGGTCCACAAACCCCTGCCACAGCCATGCTCACACCCACGCCCACTGGCTGGTCCCCAGCAGGCCCGAGCCCTCCCTTACCTCCTGTCCTGGCCAGAGGCCACCCCCACGCACACCCGGCCACACCCGCTCCCGTGAGCCCCATTCCTAGCTGCCCTGGCAGCCAGAGCACCAACCACCAACAGTGACCCCACGATTGCCACGTGGACTTCACGC
Organism: Saccopteryx leptura; assembly: GCF_036850995.1. Taxonomy (NCBI): domain Eukaryota; kingdom Metazoa; phylum Chordata; class Mammalia; order Chiroptera; family Emballonuridae; genus Saccopteryx; species Saccopteryx leptura. The sequence goes on along the minus strand of NC_089503.1, from coordinate 2,517,846 downwards.
TCAACACTGGGGCTAAGGCTGGGGGGCCTGGACACGGAGAGGCGGGTGAGCCCCCCGCATGCCGAGGTAGGGGGATTGAAGACTGCTCACCTCTCCAGGGGCTGAGGGAGCCCTGGACTGCGGCCTGGCTGGGGCACGGGGGACCAAAGGTGGTTAGGAGGGTCCCCGGCAGGCACTGAAAGTGACCACGGAAATGACGCTGGTGGCGGGGAGCTGGGTTCAGCACGGCCGTGATACAGAGCCACCTTCTCCCAGTGGGGACAGCTCACGGATGCGGGAGGTTCTGCCCTCGGGCCTCTTCCCTTCATTTCTTCCGGCCCCCGCCCCCCACCGGTTATTCCTTTGGCCGGGGCACACTTGCTGGAGGGACATCTCTGGGCTCACTCTCCGGAGGCTCATGGCACTGTGACACAGGGACCTAAACTGTCTGCGGTGCTCCGTTGTCGTCTCTCAGTCACATAAGGTGACAAAGGACCTGGATCGAGAATGCACGAACAACTCTCATCACTCAGCAAACCCATCCCTGCGGGCCAACCCCACAGAGAGAGGGTTCTCCGCAGAAGGAGGTGGGCGGCCAGTCAGCCCACGAAGGGACGCGCCAGGTCCCGAGCCATTAAGGCAGGGGTCCCCAAACTACGGCCCGCGGGCCGCATGCGGCCACCTGAGGCCATTTATCCGGCCCCCACCGCACTTCCAGAAGGGGCATCTCTTTCATTGGTGGTCGGTGAGAGGAGCACAAGATGTGGCGGTGGCGCAAAGCGTGGCGGCGGCACTCACGTACAGTACTACTTCCAGTGATGCGGGACGCACACGTCACGGCTCCGGAAGCACGTCATATCACTTGTTACGGCTAGCAGTGACAAATATGGAACCGGACATTGACCGTCTCATTAGCCAAAAGCAGGCCCATAGTTCCCATTGAAATACTGGTCAGTTTGTTGATTTAAATTTACTTGTTCTTTATTTTAAATATTGTATTTGTTCCCGTTTTGTTTTTTTACTTTAAAATAAGATATGCACACTGCACACAGGGATTTGTTCATAGTTTTTTTTGTAGTCCGGCCCTCCCATGGTCTGAGGGACAGTGAACTGGCCCCCTGTGTAAAAAGTTTGGGGACCCCTGCGTTAAGGAAACGCAGCGCGAAACCGCGCTGCACCCACCGGGACGGCTGCGGCGGACAAGGTGAGAGGTGTGGGCGAGAGCGTGGACTTCCGGCGGGGAAACGGGGCAGTTCGCGAGAGTGTCAATCACCGAGATACCACATGACCTGTCACACCGCCTGTCACGTGCCCAAGAGAAATGCACGTGTGGACACGCGAGTGCTCACAGTGGCTCTGGTTCACGACGGTCTAAAGGTGGAAACAACCCGATGTCCGCCGGCCGGTGAACAGACACATCGTGGCGCATCCGTTCAACAGGGTGACTGAGCCACGTCAAAGGACCGAGGCTCCGACTGACGCACGCGCTGGGACACGGCCGAAAGCCAGGTGGTCACACAGGCCGCGTGTCCCAGAGTTCCCTTTATACGGACGGTTCTGAACGGGCAAATCTGGAGACAGAGTGAGTGGGTTTGTGTTTGCTCCGGGGCCAGGGACGGGGGCGAAGGGGGGTGGCCTCGCATGGGTGCAGGGTTGTGACATCAAGCAGAGACGGGACAGGGAGCCCGGGAGAGGCAGTCCTCACATCAGGGACGGCACGCACGCCTGCAGCCCCCTTGCCCGCGGAGATGCCCGCCCCATGACCTGGGTCCTCTCCGGAATGCTGCCACCCTCCCTCCGGATGGCCTGGGGCAGGCGAGGGGGGCCTGGACGAGGGCACCAGACGGCCCGACACTGATTCCCGGGCCGGGCCTCAGCTGCTGCGGAGGGAGGCCTCGGGAGCCCGAAGGCCCAGGGCAGACAGGGCAGCTGAGCTTTCATCGTCATGAGCTAGCCGTCTCTGCTGGGGCCATGTTGAGAAGCCAGGCTCCAGCCCCTCTGGGGCATGCGTGGGGATGGCGGTCCTTGTGCCCCAGCCTGAGCGGGCAGCCTGACCGTGTGAGCGCCTAGTTTGCTCGGGAGGAGCCAGCGAAGAAACACATCTTTGTTCCGGCTTTGTTCCGGGAGGGGCCGGGCCAGGGTTGGGGTGTGAGCGGCGGCTGGGTGCGGGCGGGGGCACCCCATTTAAACCCTGGGGAGATTATGAGGACATGTGTGGCAGGCTGTCGGTCCTCATTAAGTCCAGGGGAACTGGCGAGCTGGCGCTTATCCAGCGCAGGGGAGAGAAAACGAGGGGAGTGTTTCGGCGACAGAGCCGGGGGGTGGGGGGTGGGCGGGGGGGGGGGGTCCCTTTTCACAGCCCCGGGAGGAGGTGATGAGCCATCAGAACCGGCCTTGCTGAAATGACTTATCGGGAACTTGTTGATGAAAACAAGGGAGAGAAAACCCCGACGTCTAAGAAGAGTGACGTGGGGCTTCTTACCGATCTTCCTCAACGGAACTAATGGGTGTGCAATCGCTTTCCAAAAGCCTGCAAATTATAAACCAACCCGGGTCCCTGGCCGGCCTGCTCAGGCCATTCTGCAGCCACTCAGGGCTCCTGGTTAGGAGAGGGCAGGACGTGGGATTGAGGGGCAGGGAACACCCGCTGGTTGAGCCCCAGGGGTCAGAAGCCAGAAGGCTCTGCCCGCCTCTCTGGGCACCTTAGGAGGGGCTGAACAGGCCCCTACAGAGGAGGAAGACAAGGATGCCCCACTCGGCCCCAGGGGGCCCTTCCTTCCTACTCTCAGGACCAGGGGGGACCTGGCCAGGCGCCCCTGAGGTCCGATGAGACTGCTAAGCCACCGGGTCCCCTTCCTAGTCTGTCTTCACCACGTCAGAGACCTCAGTGGGGTTCTGCCACGGGGCTCTGATGGCGGGACTCCCGCACGGGGCTCTGATGGAGGGACTCCCGCACGGGGCTCTGATGGCGGGACTCCCGCACGGGGCTCTGATGGCGGGACTCCTCCACGGGGCTCTGATGGCGGGACCCCTCCACGGGGCTCTGACGGCGGGACTCCCGCACGGGGCTCTGACGGCGGGACTCCCGCACGGGGCTCTGACGGCGGGACTCCCGCACGGGCTCTGATGGCGGGACTCCTCCACGGGGCTCTGATGGCGGGACTCCTCCACGGGGCTCTGATGGAGGGACTCCCGCACGGGGCTCTGATGGAGGGACTCCCGCACGGGGCTCTGATGGAGGGACTCCTCCACGGGGCTCTGATGGAGGGACTCCTGCACGGGGCTCTGACGGAGGGACTCCTCCACGGGGCTCTGATGGAGGGACTCCTCCACGGGGCTCTGATGGAGGGACTCCTCCACGGGGCTCTGATGGAGGGACTCCTGCACGGGGCTCTGACGGAGGGACTCCCGCACGGGGCTCTGATGGTGGGACTCCCGCACGGGGCTCTGATGGCGGGACTCCTCCACGGGGCTCTGATGGCGGGACTCCCGCACGGGGCTCTGACGGCGGGACTCCCGCACGGGGCTCTGACGGCGGGACTCCCGCACGGGGCTCTGATGGAGGGACTCCTCCACGGGGCTCTGATGGCGGGACTCCTCCACGGGGCTCTGATGGCGGGACTCCCCCACGGGGCTCTGATGGCGGGACTCCTCCACGGGGCTCTGATGGCGGGACTCCTGCACGGGGCTCTGATGGCGGGACTCCCCCACGGGGCTCTGATGGAGGGACTCCTCCACGGGGCTCTGATGGCGGGACTCCCCCACGGGGCTCTGATGGAGGGACTCCTCCACGGGGCTCTGATGGCGGGACTCCTCCACGGGGCTCTGATGGCGGGACTCCTCCACGGGGCTCTGATGGCGGGACTCCCCCACGGGGCTCTGATGGAGGGACTCCCGCACGGGGCTCTGACGGCGGGACTCCCGCACGGGGCTCTGATGGTGGGACTCCCGCACGGGGCTCTGATGGCGGGACTCCCCCACGGGGCTCTGGTGGCGGGACTCCTGCACGGGGCTCTGACGGAGGGACTCCCGCATGGGGCTCTGACGGCGGGACTCCCGCACGGGGCTCTGACGGCGGGACTCCCCCACGGGGCTCTGACGGCGGGACCCCCCACGGGGCTCTGACGGCGGGACCCCTCCACGGGGCTCTGACGGCGGGACCCCTCCACGGGGCTCTGATGGTGGGACTCCTCCACGGGGCTCTGATGGTGGGACTCCCGCACGGGGCTCTGACGGCGGGACTCCTCCACGGGGCTCTGACGGTGGGACTCCTCCACGGGGCTCTGACGGCGGGACTCCCGCACGGGGCTCTGACGGCGGGACTCCCGCACGGGGCTCTGACGGCGGGACCCCTCCACGGGGCTCTGATGGTGGGACTCCCGCACGGGGCTCTGATGGTGGGACTCCCACACGGGGCTCTGACGGCGGGACTCCTCCACGGGGCTCTGACGGCGGGACTCCCGCACGGGGCTCTGATGGTGGGACTCCCGCACGGGGCTCTGACGGCGGGACTCCTCCACGGGGCTCTGACGGCGGGACTCCTCCACGGGGCTCTGACGGCGGGACTCCCGCACGGGGCTCTGACGGCGGGACTCCCCCACGGGGCTCTGACGGTGGGACTCCTGCACGGGGCTCTGACGGTGGGACTCCCCCACGGGGCTCTGATGGAGGGACTCCTCCACGGGGCTCTGATGGAGGGACTCTTGCACGGGGCTCTGACGGCGGGACTCCCGCACGGGGCTCTGACGGTGGGACTCCTCCACGGGGCTCTGACGGCGGGACTCCCCCACGGGGCTCTGACGGTGGGACTCCTCCACGGGGCTCTGACGGCGGGACTCCCGCACGGGGCTCTGACGGCGGGACTCCTGCACGGGGCTCTGACGGCGGGACTCCTGCACGGGGCTCTGATGGAGGGACTCCTGCACGGGGCTCTGATGGCGGGACTCCCCCACGGGGCTCTGATGGCGGGACTCCTCCACGGGGCTCTGACGGCGGGACTCCTCCACGGGGCTCTGATGGAGGGACTCCTCCACGGGGCTCTGATGGAGGGACTCCTCCACGGGGCTCTGATGGAGGGACTCCTCCACGGGGCTCTGATGGTGGGACTCCTGCACCATCTCCGGAGGCAGAGCCCTTTCTGGGACAGCGTGCTAAGTGTTCCGAATTCCTCTCCTCACCCCCCTCCCCAGGCTCCCTAACCTGCCAGACCACTCATCGGTCCCACCGCGCCCCAGTTCTCTGACCATGGCCCTCGGGCTGAGAGCCCCACCCCTGCCCGGAGACCTGGCCTCTGCCTGCTCAGGGCACCCACCTGGACTCGGGACCCCCCAGTCCCCAGGGGCGCGTGGGCTTCCCTCGCCTCTGTCCCCCTTCTCCCCCCCCTCCATTGTCAGTCCAGCCCCGTGCTGCTCAAGGCGTGTTTGAACTGCCCCGTGGTTCCAGCCGTGAGAGTGAGAAGCTGCCGTCTGGGGAGGCAGGGCAGCATGCCCCACACGCATGGCTCCCTCAGGAGAGCCACAGCACCCCACTGTCAGGCCCAGACCCCAGCCCAGGCTCCAGACACGGGATGGACCTCTGGGGCTCGGTCCCCAGGTGCCTCCTACCCCCTCTCCTCGCCCTCACGTCCTAATCTCTCCATCCTGGCCCCCGAGCACCTGGGGCTTCAGGCTCAGTCCAGGACTGCTCTGTTCTCGGAGGGTCTGAACCCTCTCAGAATTATGGTGTCCACTGCTGATCCTTCCTGTGGCGGCTGGGGTGGTGATGGGGTCAGGCCCCCAAATCAGGGATGGAGGAGACAACCAAAGCCTCCTTCCTCCCAAAGCCCTCTTCATGCTATCTGAGGGGCCATCGGGCTACTTTTGCCCCCCCCCTTCCAGGCAGCAGGGACTTGCTGGGCACAGCCTGTACCCTCTTCTCTTGCCCAGAGGCCTAGTCCCCTCTCCCCTGAGAGCTCATGTCTGACCCAGCACAGAGGGCTGACTGAGCTGGCTCTAGGTCTACAGTTATACTCCAGGGCCGGGTGACAACAACTGCAAAGAGGGGGAGTTGGGTGCTCCCAAGGGTGGGGGTGCTCCTGCACACCCCCCCCCCAGCCATCAGATGAGAGTTGGGGACTCTGGCCCCTAGGGGCCGGCCCCCTGGCTAGATCATAGCCCTGAAGGTGAACAAGGCCCAGTGTGTCCCTCTCAGGTGACACATGACCCTGAAGCCCAGGGAGGAAGGGAGGGAGAGTGGGAGGGATGGTGACATCCTGGAGACCCCGGTGATCCAGGGACAGAGACAGAAGCCTGCAGGACCCTGTGTGCTGAGACCAGGCCTCGGCCTGGCCCTCGCTGTCGGGCTTGCTTTGCCTGGGACCCAGACCTGCCTGCTGGCTCCTAGCCTGGCCCCCAACTCCACTGGAGGGAGGGTCACTAGGGCAGCCCCTCCAGGATGCTGGGGTCCCCCTGGCAGGAGGCAGCTGGGGAAGCAACCCTATGGGCCCCAAGTCATGAAGCCCCATGGCTGCCTGGAGTCCCCTGCACACACCACCACTGTCCCTGGACAAGCATGGCATGTGCGCCCCTGAGTCCATGCTTGTCAGTGGAGGCGGTGTGTGTGTGTGTGTGTGTGTGTGTGTGTGTGTGTGTGTATGTGTGTGTGTGTATGTGTGTGTATGTGTGTGTGTATGTGTATGTGTGTATGTGTGTGTATGTGTGTGTGAGTGTGTATGTGTGTGTGTGTGTGTGTGTGTGTGTGTGTGTGTGTAGGGTCACGCTGGCCTGGCCAGCTCTCCTGAGGGGCACTTTTTATCCCCTAAATGTACGTATTGATTTGAGAGAGAGAGAGATTTGTTGTTCCACTTACTTTTGCATTCATTGATGCCCTGACTGGGGATTGAACCTGCAACCCTGGTGTGTATCAGGACAACACTCTAACCAACTGAGCCACCTGGCCAGGGCTACGAGCGGCACTTGCTTCTCCCCTCCCCTCTCCCCACTCAGTCTGGGGACACAGGAGACATTGCTCCAACCCAGACTTCCTCAGGGAGCAGGGGGTTGGGGTAGGTTCCTTCCTGTCTCGTTCTGGGCCTCCATGGGGGCCAGGCTGAGGACACCCTGGGCGGGTGTCCATGCAGAAAGAGCTGACCCCTCACCCAGCCCCAGGGCCGACTGCAGATGTAGATAGACACTGTTTACGGTGCCCCGGACCCGAGCTGTGCTCCTACCCAGTCCTTTTGTGGGTGAGGGGCGAGGGGAAGTGGCCAGCGGCAGAGCAGGGGTTGTCGGGACACGCAGACACGATCTCTCCTGTCTGCTGAAGCGGCCTGCCCAGGCCTGGCCGCCCCACCTGCCTCCAGCCGGGGCTGGGCCTCCAGGACCCCTACCCGACCCTGGTCAGCAGGAAGCCCGCCCCAATGTGCCTGCGCCGCCCAGAGCAGTGTTCCTTTCCGCCAGGGCGTACGTGTGGGCCCGGCACATACGTGTGGGGCCCGGCACATACGTGTGGGGCCCGGCACGTTTCTTGAGGGCCCTGTTTTTCTCACGGCTGCATTCCCAGTGTCTGACACACAGCAGCAAGTGCCCGGCAAACAGGAACCGATCCGCGGGTGCCAGGCGGCTCCAGGCCAGGCCGGTAGGGGACGGGGCGCTGGCTGCCCTGCGGAGGGGAGGGGGCTGGGCTGCCGCAGGCCGGGCAGGCCGGCCGAGGGGCCGCGCGCTGCCGGGCAAGGCTCTCTGGGTCCGCCGCCCGCCCTCCGCCTTTCCCTCCCCACCCCCTACCCCCGCCCCCCACCCCCCGAAGGAAAGGAGAGGTTAATAAACCAATTACTTTGGGCAACGAAGCAAAATAAGTCCCATTAAAGTAATTAACGTCCCTGCACAGCCCCCATTGGAGAAGACTAATAAATTGGGGCTTTGTCACCATCCGGTAATTTCTTTCTAAGGCGTTTCTTCATCCTCATCCAACAACACAGTTTAGGGCTCTGTTAATACTTTTAAGACGGGCTCCATGCCAGACTAATTAGATTTGCATTTCCACCGTGGGCCAGGCTGGGCTCGGATGTGCCCCAGTGGAGGAGGCCTGAGGACCCCGCGGGGCCCTGGAGAGAGCACCCGCCTCTGAGAAGGGGCCGTGTGCGGGTTCTCACGTCTGGCCTGCTGCTCCGCCCGCTCCGTCTCCCCAACCCCCACCCCCACCCCTGCGACCAGGGGTGCAGCTCAGGAGGGGCGCAGAGCCCAGGCCTCGTTCTCCAGGGGGTCCCCTTCCTGGATCTGCCCACCCACCCTGCTGCCCCTCAGGGGGCCCACCAGGTGATCCAGGGCTCCAGAGCCAAACCCCGGTGGGGACAAGGAGACGACACAGGAAGGGGAGAGGAGCAAGTTGTGCCACCGGTGAGGGGACCTGACAGGTGCTGCCTGGCCAGGTGAGCAAGGTCCGCCTCCCGGGGACAGGTCCCATTGAGAGCGTGATGAGAAGAAGGGCACCCCTGTGGCCCTCACCCAAACCCGCAACACCACCCGACCGAGAGAGCATCCTGCCAACGCCCGCCCCGCCCTCCCGAGAGCCGTCAAAGTCATCAAACCAAGGGTGTGAGAAAGCGTCCCAGCCCAGGGGAGCCTGCGGAGACGCACCAGTCCATGTGACATACTGTGAACAATAACGGGCCAGCTTCGGTTTGCCAGGTGTGACCAGTGCAGTCACCCTGACCTCAGATGGGTACACGGGAGCTCTCTGCATGGCCTCCGTAACGATCTGTCATTCTAAAGCTGCTTTAAAATCTCCCCCCTTCCTCCGTGTGATAGGCACCTTCACCTGGGGCCTGGCTTCTATCTGCCCCAGGACCCTCATGACCTCAGGGGGCACCAGGACCAGGCAGGACTAGCAGGAGTAGGTGCCCAGAGCCACGGTGAGAGCCCCAGGCCCCCCGGGGGACCGAGCACCGTGTGTGAGCTCGGGGAGCGTGGCGTCTGACCTTGATCGAGTTAGCTGGGTCACCGTGTCGTCTCGGAAATGCTAGCCCTCTAGGTGGGGTCCCCGTGAGGTGGAAGGACTGGGAAGCAACGGGGGGGGGGTGTCAAGACGCGACAGTGACAAGGTTAGAGCAGGGTGGCCTGCCCGCCGGGACGCGGGTTCTGTCCACTCTGCCTCTGGGGTCCGAAAGCAGCTGGGGACAGTGAGCCAACAGCCGTGTATGGCTCTGTGTGCGCAGAACTCACCTTCCGAACGTTAACCTTTGAAATTTTGGGTAAGTTCTGTGTATCAGAATCATGGTTCTTTTGAGGTTTGTTTTTTTTTTTTTTTCATCGTTACTTAGAAGGTGGGAGACCCCTCTCTGCTTCACAGATCGGTGGTCACACACAGATCGGTGGAGGGGTCACGGTGCACGCCCCGTGGTGGAGATTCCTGAGCTGGACAGGCTTCTGCAAGCCTGCCGCACGGGACAGCCTGCCTTTGATGGTGCCCATGGGCCGAGCAAAGATCTCAATCTCGGTCCTGATGGGGCGATGAAAGGCAGGGCAGAAATCGCAAAAAAACAACAACAACAAAATATTAATCAAGATAACAGTAGCAGGGACATCTATGAGCTAATGCAACTGGAAAACCCAGATAAAATGGATTCCTAAGACCAGATAAGATGTCCAAACTGTTGTTTGAAGAAACAGAGGATTTGAATAAGTATGTATTTAAGAGAGACCTGCCTCCTCCCCGAATCCATGCCTGCAGGGCCTTGTCGGGGAGCCCTACTCTAATCGAGTTTTGTAAACACCCGAGACAGACAGGCTGACCCTCTGCAGGGGCTTTCCAAAGACATTTCCCAGCTCATGTACGTGAATGGGCCGGGCGGTCGGTGGGTTTGTTTCCCGGACCACGCCGGGGAAACGTAAGAAACGGAGCCACAGGCCCGTGTCCTGGACACACACGTACAAACCTCCACAGAACGTTGGCTCACCAAACCCAACAATGTACGGATTAGAAAAAGAAAATTCCAAGCAGGGTGGGTGCCGGGCGTGCACAGATGGGGCGACACCCGGGACCCACCGGCGTTCTGCCCCCCCCCCCCCCGCAAAGGGAGACACAGCACAATCATCCCCACTAGGACTGAAGGCGTTTGATGAGGGTTCAAAAGCTTCTAGAGTTAAAAACAGAAAAAGAAAAGAAAAAAAAAAAAAAAGAAATCTTCAGAGACTAGGAATAGGCAGGAACTTCTTTAAAACGTGGCTGTTTATAAACCAAAAAAACCGACAATAAACCATCCAATTAGTGGAGAAACTTAAAATGCATTTTCATGAAGACCTGGAGTAAGTTAGGGTGTCCATGGTCCCACACTAGTTAATGTAGTCCCAAAGATTCCCATTGGATGGAAAAGGAGAAAGGAAGGAAGGGAGGAAGGGAGGGAGGGAGGGAGGGAGGGAGGAAAAGGAAGAAAGAAAGAAAGAAAAAAAGAAAGAAAGAGAAAAAAGAAAGAAAAGGGAGGGAGGGAGGGAGGGAGGGAGGGAGAGGGAGAGAAAGAAAAACAGGGATGAGAATGGAGAGAGAAAAGATATGACTCCCATTATTTGCAGCTAGTTAAGATCACCTACTTAGAAAACCAGAAAGGTCAACAGATCAATTATTAGAACTGATTAAACTTAAAAAAAATGTCTAGTGTGGTCACCAGACAGAAGACCAACCTGCCCAAGTCAATGGACTGTCTCTACTCCAGCAATAAACTTCTTGGGAAGGAACAAGGCCCCGCAGCTCTGGTTGGGGTGGGGTGGGGGGTGGGGGTGTTAGCTGGGAACAAGTGAGCAACGCGCCCCAGAGCCCTCTAAGGGCGCCACCTGACCCCGGAAAAAGCTAAGGAAATATGCTGATGCCTACCCCCCAGGAGATGCCCCAGGTGGGGTGATCAGACCATTTGGTGCCAGCCAGGCCCAGAACCTTCTCTTCTCAGAGTCCCACACTTGTGTTCACAAAGGGGGTATCCCAGGGCATTCTAAGTGGGCAGGACACGAGCCACAGCTTTGAACTGGGTTCCCTGGGGGCAACCCAGGTGATGGACGGACCTTTGTCCCTTACAGGTCCTCCAGCAGAGAACCTGGATCTTGGATCCTTCGCTGTCCCATTCCCAGTCTTCTCCCCGCCCGCCCAGGCCCCAAAGAAAAGTGTTTCCGTGACTGGGGCGAGGGGATGGCTCCCCTGTGGGCTGGGGGAGGCCTGGAGAAGAGGGTGGCCCCACCGGATCCCGGGGTTCCAAGCAAACACAGACCACACTGCCTGAACCCCTGCTGGGCCCCAGGCTCGGGTCCCAGGGCTGGTGCTTCAGGTGGACGGGTTGGGTCTTGGGAGGAACTCAACAGCTGATTTTTCATGTGAATTTTCAATAGGTGCCAGCAACAAGGAGGCAGATGTCCCGGGTCACACAGAGGAGGGCAGGCTCGGAGCTCAGGCCCGGGGTCAGGAGAGGCTGGGTGGGGTGAGAACACGTAGCAGCAGGCTTTCATTCCAGGCCCCCCCACCCCACAGCCCCCAGGCCCTGCGGGACAGGCCTGCAACCCATGTCCTACAAGACACCTGAGTCATCTGCCCTGAAACATCCCGCCCCACCAGACCGGCCGGCCTCTGGGTAGCATTCCTTTCCCCAGGCACTGTGGGGACCCAACAGGCCTCAGAGGCCGCTGGGCTGGAATGTCCTGCACTCACGTAGGCACAGGCACGGTGCACTCGGGGCGGACAGTGGTGGGCCTCCAGAAAGGGCGGCGGGAGGGCGGAATTTCACGGACTTGATGGATACGCACGGGCATCTTGGACGGAACAAGGACGGACCCCCAACCCCTCCACACTGAGCCTGTGGGGCCGGCCGGCTGAGGTCCCATCCGCACCATCCTACCCGAAAGTCTCTAGAATTTCTAGGCATTTCCCTCTTAGGTGGAAAGAGGACGTGTGGGCCCTTGTGGGGCTGTCCGAGAACAAAAAACCTCACAAATCTCTCCCTAACACGCTTCCCCGAGCTCCCGGGCAGGCACCTCCAGCCACCTCCACTGGATCTTTCCGGAGCCGCCGTGACGGTTTCCACGGCGAGCCCAGGTCCGGGTCGCAGATCCCTCGCTCACCCGGGGGTGCGTGAGCGTTCCCTAACTGCTAACAATCGTGTGCCCGCCAGGGGTACAGGGTGGGGCTGAGCCGGGGCTTCCAAACCACACGCATCAGCATAAGTTGTTTTTTTTTAAGCAGTTAAAATAGTAATTATTAGATGACATGTTTTACTTATATTTTCTATGTATTTATTGTAAACTATTATTATACATAAGAATTATGAACCAGGGTTATCCATACAATAATAAAATGATTTAAAACAGGATGAAGTAAATTAGAATGGAGAACATCATAGTGTGTGTGTGTGTGTGTGTCTAAAACATCCAGATGAGTTAGTTGCCTTGAGTCTGGGCTGTGGCCGCTGCTGTGTGTCCGGCACATTCTGGATGACATCAGGGACTGGGCGTCGGGTGGACCTGGCGGTTAGGAGCACTCCAACCACCTGCCCCAGGCACGGGGTCGACGCAGAGCCTGGGGGTGTGGGGCCCCTGCAGGCCACGCAGAGCTGCCCTGCTCGGCTCCGCTCCAGGGCCCGGAGCCTAGGCTGGGGGCCGAGGGGCTCTCTCTCTCTGCTCTGCTCACGGCTGGGTATGGGAGCGGAGACAGGAGAGGCCGGGGGGGTGGGGAGCTCGGGGCCAGGCGACAGCAAGCCCACTTGGACGAGATGGGCCGTGAATGCTGGGCAAGGGTCAGGGCTGTTTCCAAGCCCAAAGGCAGTGGGTAAGGGAGCGGGCAGGCAGGCGGGGAGCCCAGAGGGGAAGGGGCTTGAATAGTACTGTCAGAGGAGTGGGGAAGGACACCTCTTGGCACTCCGGACCTCCTGGAAGACCCCAAGACAAACTGAGGCGTGGGTGGCCCAGGGGGACACGGTTGTGGCAGGGAGTAGAGGCTGTGGCCAGGGTGCCCCTTTGACCTAACTTGCTGGGGGGGGGGTGTCCCCAGGTCTCACCAGTTGTCCCTGAGGAACGGTCGAGAACACCCCTCCCCTCTCAACGATGTTAGCCGGGTCTCCTGGCTCCGGCTCACCTCTCGGTGACCTGCCTGCCTCTCTTTCGATGCTTATCGAGGCCTGTGTGGACGAGTGGCCTCACAAAGAATTTGCTGGAAATTCCAGAATTCCACCTCAGGGGTTTGGGCAGAAGAGTATATGCCCCTGGGTCTGAGGAAAGAACAGACCAGCCTGGATTCCTGACGGGTCGGCCTGCGACCTGGACCTTCACATGGCCTCTGTCCAGTCTCCCTCGCTGCTCCCCCCAGCCCCCAGCCCCAGCCCCCGCCCCGACCCAGGGGCCTCCGCGCCAGGCTCCCCGCGCCCGCCCACCCCCTTGGCCCCCTGGCCCCCGGGCCCCCGGCTTGCTTTCCTTGGCCCGCACTTACTCAGCAGCCTGGGCGGGAGGCCCCGCAGCCCCCTCGCAGCCTGGGGAGCTCAGCCCGGGGGGAGGGGACGGAGGAGAGGAGAGGCCTCCTGCCCTCCCTGGCTCTTGTTTGCAAAGCTCCCCGAGGACCAGCAGGACAGAGCTGGGCAAACACAGAGCATCCCCAGGCCGCAGAAAAGCCAAATCAGTAAACACCCCCCCCTCACACACACACCACAGCATTTCTACTTCAGATTGATTCAGCTGCAAAGAGCAAACTGCACCAAGAAAGGGTAGCAGGGTGGGGGGGCTGGGCCCCCGGACCGGCAGGCATTCAAACCCGTCCCTTCCTGCATGTGAGGCGGCACAGCTGGGCGACCACCACCCCGCTGCTGCAGAGAGGGCCCCTGAGGCTGTGGGGTGCTCCCCGGCGAGGCGACAGGGGCCGCTGGCACCAGCAGGCCAGAACCTAGCTCCTCAAGCCATGGCCACTTCCCGCGATGCCTGAGCTCTGGGCACCGGGCAGCCCCTGTGCCAGTGGTTCTGACCAGTCTCCTGGGCACGGCCAGTTCCAGCCAGCGTGGCCTGGGGTCCGAGCCGCTGCCGCCCGGAGGGCGTGAGGGGCAGACCGGGGAAGGGAAACCCCGCTCTGTGGTCAGAACTCCCTCTTCCCTGTCTACCTCTTCACGGGGAACAATGGGATGACGTCACTGTGCCCCGTCGAGTGGCACTCCAGTCAACACTGACAGACGCACTTGGACACAGAGGTTATGAGACGGTGGAGAGCACTCGGCCTGGGGTGGCGGTGGCGGTGGGGGTCCGAGGGGTACCGCTGGGGGCTGCAGGGGGGGGGGGCGTGTAGGCAGTGACTGGCCCCGACCCTGCCCAGGGAGGCCGGCCGGGCAAGAGAGGGGCTCAGCTGGGAGAAGGGCGGGGCTCTCCCGACAAGGACGAGGGTCCCTGGAAAGGGTCCCTGGCCCCAGTGAGGAAGCCAGCATGTCCCGTCCTACAGCCTGACGCCTCCACCCACACGGACAGAACAAGATGAGCATGGCAGGGCAATGGTGGCAGATAGTTCTGAAGCGTCCCGTCGGTGACAGAGGGGCTAAAGAGATCAGGACAGAGACCCCCGATGGAGAGCAGGGGTGGACAAGCCGGGGGGGGGGGCAAAGGTCTGGCAGGGGGCAGGCAACCCCCGAACGCCTCCAGCTGACAGGGAGACCCACCCTCCCATGCCCTGGTTGGCGTCTAGACACACAAGGGTGCCTTCAAGTCCCATCTGAGGCCAAATGGTCCGAGGTGGCTGCAGGGAGAGGCAGGGGACCCTACCCACTTGGGGCACCGTGGTGAGCAGAACAATGGCCCCCCCAAGGATGTCCACGTCCTGGCCCCTGGGACCCAGGGGTATATTTGGCCACACAGCAGCACCAGGGGAAGAGAGGGCACAGATGGGACGCAGTTTGCTGAGCAGGTGACCTTGAGGTGGGAGATCGCCTGGGGTGATCTGAGGGGGCCCAGTGCAATCACCAGGGCCCCCCCCAGGCACCATGCCACCCACCTGGGTTCAGGAGGACTTCAAAGTCACCTAGCGCTGTCCCCCCGGGCAGGCCCACACCCGGTGCCTCCACACATGTCACTTGGGCCCTGTCTTTGAACACCTGTCCCATTGTGTACTTAATGATTTTCCTTTCAATGGGACTGCGTTTCCTTATCTAAGTGTATTTGAGAGCCAGAAGTAAGTCTAAACAAAGGAGGGGGGGGGGGGTGTTGTCCAAACACACAAGAACGAGCAGAATTCACTGAATTTGTTAGTTTCCCACCCATGCAGGCGGATGGGCAGCCGGGTGCTCCCCTGGCCTGGGCCCCCACCTCTCTCCCGCCATTCTCAGGCATCCCCCTCCTCATCTTCCCCAGGGAGGAGGACCGTCTCGCAGGAGAGACTCTAGACTCGGGGCTCCTCATGGTTTTAACACAAACCGGAGTTTCGTCGCCCTCCCTGGGCTCTGCCCCTGGCTGCCCTCCGGCTGCAGGGGGTCCCGGGCAGCGGCCTGGATGTCTGGGGGGCTTCCTGCTGGCCGGTGTGGCTGGGGCCCCCACTGCCGGCTCACACACCAGGCCCTGCACACTCAGTGGCCAGACTCTACCTGGAGGAGGCCTCTGGTTCCCACCCACAGAGCCCGGCCCGGGGCCCTCATGACCTCCCTCCAGGTCGCCTCCCCAGGAGGGCTCCCAACAGCCCTGCCCCTCCTGTCTCTGTCCCCCTGGACAGGGTCGACTGGGCCGACGTGGACCGGGCCTGGAAGCAGCAGTCCCCGGCGCGTCCACCCCAGCACGCAGCCCGGGACTGGCGGCCTTCGTGGGGTGTGAGGTGGGCTCGCGGTGGGTCTGGGGGAGCAGGGCCTTCTGCAAAGCTCGGGACACCTTCCTCTGGTCTGAGGTGAGGTCCTCAGACTTTCTAAAAAGAGATGGTGGCATTTAGTTAGAGTAAAGCTGTCTTCTAAAATGTCTTTTTTTTTTTTTTTTTCAGAATAAAAAAGATGTCATCTCATTTCTTTTCAGGAACAGGGGTGGACAATAGACTTTTTATTTATTTTAATTTTTTTTTATGGGACCTTGAAATCCAAATAGTCCAGAACCACGGATAGTGTGGAAAGAGAGGCAGCATCCCTGGGTTTACATCTTTGTGTCATCATGTAGGCCTGGGGTGACCTCGAACTTGCCTGTGAGCTTCCAGATTCTCAGTGGGCACACCTGTGGGATGGGCTCACAGCACCTCACACCACTGGGTCAAGCCTGTCTGGCCGGAGAGGGCTGCTGCTGCCCCCGGGCCTGTCCTGACACACCTGGCATGCAGCGGGTGCCAGCCTGTCGCCCCCCCCCCCCCGCCACGACCACTCCAGGAGGCTGGGCCAGCATCACCCTCTGTTTTACGAGGAGACAGAGACTGCAGGGAAGTCCTCAGTGAAGGCGGACGGTGGCAGCAGGGTTTGAACCGCCCTGTGCCACCCCTGGCCTCTGCCCCTGCCAGGGGTCTCCACCCACCCGGGCTGGTGAGTGACAGCCGGCACCGCGCCCGCCCACCTGGCCGGGGGTACCCACGCTGCACCTGCAACAACAGGACGGCCTGGCTCGATGTCCAGTTACGGCCCACTCAGTGGCCTGCTCCGGATTCCTGTGGAAGGCCAGCGCGCCCGAGGCCGGGGCCAAGGCCGGGGGAGGACAGTCCCCCAGTGTCTGTGCTGCTGGTGCCCAGCACGTGGCCTGCTGTGAGGATGCACTGGCCCGGCCGGGGCCCCAGGACACCGGACACCCTCCCACACCCAGAGGCCAAGCCCCAGTCCTCCCCGGCGCCCAGGGGGCCCCAGGAGATGGGCTTCAGGTGCTGTCCTGTCCCACTGCTGGGCCAGAGTCCGAGTGCCCAGGACAGCGTTCTGGGCAGGCAATCTGGGTGTCCGTGGCCTGCCTTTTCCTGGTCTGGCCCTCACGTCTGGAAGGGGGGACTTTCTGCCTGTCATGTCATGCCCCCTGCAAATGTCACTTCCTCAAGGGGCCTCCCTTATTACCCTGAGATCACAAAAGCCCACTGCCCACACGAGGCCCGTGTGGGCCTCCTGCCCCCAAACCCCAGCCTTCCCTGGCTGGGGGTCCCCCCTGCCCACCTTCCTGCATCTCCCTCCCCTCCCCACTAGGTAAAGCTGTCTGGGCTGACATGTCCAGTTCCATTTTCCATACTGACCACAGGCCATGGAGTCAAGGTCCGGCTAGAACACTGTCCCCTGCCTTTGGAGCACGGTGACACAGTTCTTTCCGGCCCCCGAGAGAGCACAGCGTCGGTTCTGTTCCCTAGAGTGTCCCTCCCGGGGCCAGGTGGGCACCAATGCCTCTGCCCATCTTCCACATGCCCCCACCCCGCCAGCTCTGAGGGTCACGGCAGCTTCGAAGGCCCCACTTTTAAAGGCCCGTGACGAGGCTCAAATTGTCCTCAAGCTCAACATCCGTGGGCTGTCCCCGAGGCCTGGCCTCTGACCCTCCCTCCGGTGGTGAAGTGGACACGCCGAGTGAGAGGCTTGCCAACGACCCAAGGCCCCACGTTCTCCTGTGCGACCCTCCCCCGCCCCAGCGGCGTATTTCGGGCTGTGAGGGCCGAGTCGGGACGGGGCTTCCCGGCGTTTCACACAGAGGTCCTTCGCCGAGCGGATTCACGTTGGGATCATAAATATAATTAGGAGATTTTTATTTTCAAGTAGCACTTCTGAAATCTATAAAATTAAGCTAATATACTGATTTTTTAAAACACAAGAATTTTATTGCTCTGTGAGTCAGTCTGCCGGCCCAGGAGGCCGGGTGTTAACTCCTTCCAGTCTCGGGATCCTGCCGCCGCCCCGTCCAGGCCTGCCGACCCACCGAGGTCCCCTGTGACCACACTGGGGGGAGATCCCTTCCTGCCTCCACCCACGGGGTGGCCAGCTGAAGTGACCGGCCACTCCCCTTTATCCCTCTGTCCCCTCCTGGGTGACCCAAGAGGTGACACCCCGGGACCTGCTCTCCCGGCCTTTCCCTTCACACTCACCCTTCCAGGCCCCCCTCCCGGGGAGTCCTCTCTAACCCAAGAGCCCTTCCCAAAGAGCTCCCTGCCTGAATCCTGTCTGGACCCCACTGATGAGAGGATATGGTGCCCCAGCTGCTCCTCCTGGGGTGTGGTGGTGGGGAAGGTGTCTCCGGGTGTAGAGATCTGTGCAGGGACACTCAGGACCCCTGGGAGCAGTAGGCAGGTAGAGCTTCCTCTCCACTCCCAGCCAACAGCACCTCAGAGGCCTGAGGCTGACCAGAGCTCAACCCTTACCCCCCGCCTGCCCTGAGCGTCTCGTACTGACCGAGCTCCTGACGTGTGCGCCCCAGTCCCACGTGCAGAGCCGGCCCCGGGAGCCCACAGCAGGGTGGTCCCTGCAGGTGGCAGATGCACAAGCCATGGGTCTCTGCCCTTTGCTCCGGGCTACGTCTGTGTCAGTCAGCAACCCTGGCCCCACGGGTCACAAAGGGACACCGGCCAGGGGCTGGGGGAAAAGCCTCAGCAAGCCCCCCAAAGGGCCCAAACCAGGGGCTTCCTCCCAGGCGACTGGGGCCAGGACCCCCGCCAAGGAGCCCGCCCTGCCCCTGCTCTCGAAGCAGGGCTGTTGCCCTCGGAGACCCCGTGGCTCCTCACACTCACAGGCTCCAGGGGCTCCATGGACCCTGGAAGCCCCTTGGGGTCTGACACTTCCAGGCCTGGATCTGGGGACCTACAGGCCCCAGACGCTCAACCAAAAAATGTTGAAAATCAAGGGCCCACCCAGATTCTGTCCGGTTTCCCCATATTCACGGGCCCCCGATTCTCTCAGGTGCCCCGGACAACCAGACCCAGTCCACTCAACCCTGAGCCCCAGAACAGGGTCTCGTCTAGTCCCGGTCCCGGTGGTCCCAGCACGGTGGCCCGAGAACGGTTCCTCCAGAGGTGGACAGGGCGGGAGCCCTGGGCGCAGGTCGGGGCCTGGGCTCACCCATGGGCACTCTTTCGCACTTCGGACACCCACAGGACACCCCCTCACACCCAAGCTCCAGGGAGCTCACCGGCTCCTGCACCCACATCCTGACACTCTCTGGCCCCGGAGGGTTGGGGAAGACCTTCTTGCTGCCGACCGACCCCCCTCCAGACACTGAAAAAACCAGGGAGTTCCTCCCATCTTGGTTTCTTGGGAATCCCGCCTTGGTGTTTGGAGACAGAACCCTTAAAAGGGTGATTAACGTAAAATGCCACAAGGGTGAGCCGGACCCGATGTGACTGGTCTCAAAAGAAGGGGAGCTCGGGACACAGACACACACACAGAGGGACGACCGTGTGAGGACCCAGGGAGAGGAGGGCCGTCTACACGCCCAGGAGAGAGGCCTCAGGAGGAACCAGCCCAGCCGGCACCTGGGATCTCGGCCCTCCAGCCTCCAGGACGGGGACAGTGTCTGTGGTTCCGTGTCCAGTGGCAGGGACAGGGAGTATCGGCGATTCTGAGTACAGGATGCCATCCGTTTTGGAAGCTGCAGCTGATGCGCCCGGCCCTCTTGCTCGCAGAGCTAGGCGCACACACGTGCTAACACAGAGAATCACAGCCAGCTAGGCCTTGGAACACGTAAGGCGATTAGGATGAGCGGGGGTGAAGGTGGGGGAAGCCCCTGTACCAGTCGGGGCTGTGAGCCCCGAAAAGACGGGCCCCACTGTTCAAGATGTCCCCGGTGAGGGGCCTGGAGCCGTCTCCCTCCTGACGCACATGGCAGTCCCCAAAGAGCACAGGCCAGGATGCGGGAGGAGTGCCCCCCAGCCCTGACCCCCGAGCGGGGCTGTACGCAGACGGCCTGGCAAACCCGTCGGCCTGGGGGTTGCTTCCCGTCTTACTAAAGGTGGAAACTGAGTCTGGGAGGTGAGGGCGGGCCCAGGTGGGGCTGTCTGCAAGGCCCTGCCTCCCACGCGCCTGTGGGCAGCTCAGCAGCTGGCCTGCTGCCTGTGGGTGGTCACTGGCCCCCCGGCAGGGGCTCCAGCAGCCATCCGACCAGGGGGGAGACTGGAGCCGCCCTGCCCCGGGCCTGACGGGACTGGGGCCTGTAGGACAGGGGCCTGGCAGGGGAGACGGCCAGGGCAGGGGTCCCCTCCCCAGGCCTGGGTGGGTGGGACGGAGGCCCCTGGGCCCCGGCGGTGAGGCGAGGCCCTCGGTGGCGGCCACAATAAATATGTTTGTTCAAGGGAAGCCAGGCTGGGAGCTGTGCACGCTGGCCGGGCGAGGAAGAAAAGGCCGCCTGTGCCTCGCACACTGGGGCGATTGTTCGTGCTCACGCAACTGCTGCCCCGTGGCCGGGAAGGTCAGACGCCCCTCGGGCCCCGTCGGAAGCAACGAGTGCCTTGGGCCCCTTCGCTCCCTCCCAGCTGTGCGGCTCCTCGTCCACCTCGCCTCTGGGCCTTGGCACCGCGAGGGACGGTGCCAGGCAGCCCCGCAAAGCCCGGGAAGAGGGAAGAGAAGGCAGGGGTCCACTGGCCTGGCCAGGGCAAGTGCTGCAGGCTGGGCAGAGCAGCCCTGGGGCCCCAGGACCCGGGAGGGGTAAAGCCAGGGATGAGGCGGACGGGCGCCTCTGGCGAGAGGGGCTCCCCGCCTGAACGGACCGGGCAGCGCTGACCACGGTGTTCGGACACTGGGGAATGCGAGGGTTGGGGGTGGCAGAGAGACCCGGGAGCGGGTAAGGCCAGGGATGGGGCGGACGGGCGCCTCTGGCGAGAGGGGCTCCCCGCCTGAACGGACCGGGCAGCGCTGACCACGGTGTTCGGACACTGGGGAATGCGAGGGTTGGGGGGTGGCAGAGAGACCCGGGAGCGGGTAAGGCCAGCTCCGCCACCCCCTTGAAGCCAGACCGAGCCCGCACCCCGCCCCAGCGGCAGAGAGAGCGAGGGCCCTGCCCGGGCTGCTTGTCCTCAGCGGCAGCTCGACTTCTAGAACGAAAGGGCGCCTGGCATCTCGCGGACACTCACCAAACAGCCGCGAAGAAAGCTCACCTCACGTCAAGGTGTTGTCTCCTGGCTCTCCCTGATCTCAGAACCCCGAAGGCCAGGATCGGGGGGCCTGGACGTGGTCTCCTTCCTCTGGTTGGGGAAGGAAGGCCCACTGGGGGGGGGGCATGGTGTCTGGCCTCAGGGGCGCTGCTCCGAGTCACATGCCTGCCTCCTCTGGGTGCCACCCGCTGTCCTTTTCTCCTCTTGGGGGAGGCCCCACGGAGACGGGCTGCACTGGCGATGGTGCCTCGGTCCCTGCCCAGAAGGAAGGAGAGGGGCTTGCTGGCCCCCACCCCCCCACCCCCCAGGCCAACCAGGATGGCCCAGGAGGGGGGTGCCCGACGGAAGGTGTTGGTAGTCAGCCTCCCAAAGGTCCAGCTGAACTGCCACCCTTGGTCGTGACATCCATGAGAAGCTGCCACAATGACCCAGTGACCCAGTGACCCACTTTGGCCGAGTGCGTGCCTCCCGAAGACCACCTTTCCGCCAGCAGACTGAGGACTGAGCAGGGGACGAAGGAGGCTGGAGGGACGGTGCCACAGGCGGCCTCTCGGGTGGCTCGATGGGAGAGGGTCCCAGCTATGTCCTCATGTGCTCTGTCCCTCCTCTGTGTGCCATCTGGGGTGATTCTAGGGCACTGACCCCCCCAGGACAGCGCAGGGTCCCCTAAAGACAGGCCACGCAGGGCCACAGGGAGGGATGTCTTATCTGCAGTGGGTCATTGAAGACACAGGAGACACCAGAGGGTCCTGCTGGAGCAGAGAGCCTCGCTGTCAGCCCTCTGTCCCTGTGCCCGGCGCTGAGGTGGGCGTGATGGTGGGCGGCCCGAGGCCCTGGCTTCCCTGCCCGGGACTCTCCCCACTGACACACAGCTGGAATGTGCCAGGCTCACCAGGGCCTGAATTCTCAAGGATGCCCGGCATCCGACCGTGGGATGAGGGCATTTTGGTGTTGCGCGCCCCGGAAAGACAATGGGGACCGTGGGTGAGGACACCCCAGACAGAGCCGACGGGGCCTCCGGACTTCAGCAGCCCTCACGTTGGGGCGTCCCCCGGCCCCTGCAGGTTGGGCCACACGTGACACAGCGGTTCCCGTCCGGGGCATCCCGATGGCATTGGGGGGAATGTCCCAGGCAGCCCTCTCTCTTCCCGCCTGCCAGGGGCCCACGGCCTGCAGAGTGTGCGCTGAACCGCCAGGCCAGGGGCAGAACTCTGCTCTCAGCACAAGGCCGCAGAGCCTCTTCCTCTGCGTGTCTCCTAGCCGCGCTGCGCTCCCAGACCTGCAAGGCACCTGGGCCGGCTCCGGTTCCCGAGGCCAGCCCGGTCCAGCTCCCGTGCCCCGCCTCCCGGGCCCGGTCCAGAAACAGCCCTGCCCTCTGGGCCCCAGCGCCCTTTCCCTCGCTACCTATTCAAGCCCATTCAAGCCCCCATGGAGAGCCAGCAGGGCACCCCGGGCAGCCCCCGCCCTCCTCGACCTCCGCTGGGGAACCAGGGCAGGGGTTAGGAGACTCAGTGCCCACACCACCCTCCCTGATGCCAGCACTGGCTGCCTGGGGGACACATCCCCTCCTTCCTGGGCCTCCAGGTCCTGGGCCATCTGTCCTGCTGGCCCCGTCTGCCACATGGTCCCCCCTCCCAGAGTCTCCAGTGCTCCCTACGTTCCTTGGGAAGAAAATAAGGAGGCAGGAGAGATGGTCAGACAGAGGGGGGACCGATGAAGGCAGAGGCCGAGCTCTGGGAGGAGAGGGCTGCAAGCCAAGGGATGCAAGCAGCTCCAGGGATCAGAAAGCCGGGAACGGGTCCTTCCCTGAAGCCTCCGGGGAGGGGGGGGGGGGGGAACCAGCCCCGCCGGCACCATGAGGCTCGTTTTGGACTTCTGACCTCCAGAGCTTTTGGATAATAAATCAATGTTGTTCAAAAGCCCCCTTAGTTTCTGAAAATTTTGCTCTGGTGCGTAGCCCTGGGACACTAAAAACAGCCCCCTCTCTCCCCCTCCCCCCTTGAAGAGCCTGTTCTTCCTCCTCTCCTTCCTGGACCGGTGTGGTCACCTCTGCCCTGCTCTCCCAGAGGTCAGCCCTGCCCCCTCCACAGTCCGTCCTCTGCTCTGCAGCCATCGTGACCCTGTCACCATCTGGGCCAGGTCACCCATTTCACTCTGAGCGAAGGCCAGCTTCCTCAGGGGGACTCCCAGGTTCCCGGCCACCTCAGCCTCCTTGGTGGGGTCCCCTCCGGAACGTGGGGTCCCATCCGGAACGTGGGGTCCCCTCCGGAACATGGGGTCCCCTCTGGAACGAGTTCTCCCCCCTGACCCGATTCAGGTCGGGGCTTCCTAGCACCAGGCGGCCCTGCCTGCCTGCCTCGCGCCTCCTGCCTTCCAAGCACTCGGCTACACACATGGAGAGCTCAGTGCGTTCCCCTGGGCTCTGGTGGCTGACCACAGCTTCCCCCGTGGAGCCTGGGCCCCCTCAGTCGGGGTCGATGTTGCACCCTTTGGCGCTGACCTGTCCCAGCACTGGATCCATGTCTGTGCCTCAGCCCTGGCGGCCGCGTCCCCCCCCCCCCCCGCCCCCACCGGAGGCAAGGTGCTGCTATCTCCTGGAGTAAACGACATGCGGGCTCCTCTTTGAGGACTTCTCCATTTGATCTCGTTTACTCTGCGGGCAGCTCGACAGGGGTGGGGACTTTATCGTCCCATTTTACAGGGGTGGCGACTGAGGCATGGGATTTTGTCACCTGCCATGTGGCTCTGGGGGGGGGAGAGGTGGGACCTAGAGGGAGGAGAAGAGGACACACACCAGGGCAGATGCCACACCTACCTCAGCTGAATCCAGCCTGGGACAGTGCTAGCACCCCCCCCCCCGGACCCTTGTCCCCTAGAGCGAGCGGGGGCTCGGGGCTCCTGGCCCGAGTGCCCTTTGTGCCGGTCCGGGGTGGGCGGTAGCAGGAGGGGCTCTGGATAAATGGGCTATTGTTCTGGCCAGTACCGTTGCCAGCCCGGCTCACACAACAGCCCCTGTGTCTGCAGCGGCTCCCAGAAACCAATCAACACCTTATCGCCAGCATTAATCACCCCGCTATCGGCCCCCAATCAGGCAAACACTTCTGGGGAGTTCAAACCCCTGACTTCACAGAAGTTTCTGTGTAATAATAGATTAAGTTTCTGGCGGTTCAACAGCGTCCACACAGGCCGGCCCTCTGGGGTGGTGAGGGTCTGGGGCGGTGCCGAGGGGCAAGGGGCTGCCAAGGGTCCCTGCCACCTGCCTGGGGATGTTCCTCACCCCCCCTCACCCCCCCTGCCCCCGAGCCCTCAGGGACCAGATGGGCCGCTTCCCCTGGGCCAGCCTCTGGGAGCACGTGGTGGACTCTGCCTGGCTGGCTGGCCCCTGTCCCTGCCCGTGTGCTCCCTAAGTCCACCCCAGAGTGGCTTCAAGAGTCTCCAGCAGGAAGCAAACTGGACCCTGGTGGTCGGCACGCATGTCCCCACCCTGGCCTCAGAGCACTCCTGTCTGGGTCGGGGAGATGAC
This sequence comes from Saccopteryx leptura, assembly GCF_036850995.1. NCBI lineage: Eukaryota > Metazoa > Chordata > Mammalia > Chiroptera > Emballonuridae > Saccopteryx > Saccopteryx leptura. The sequence continues at coordinate 2,493,368 of NC_089503.1, read as the reverse complement.
GTGTCTGGGGGGGGGGCTGGGGGTCCTGAGGAACCAGAGTCAGAGTTGAGGCAGAGGCTGGAGTGGAGGGGACGAGAGAGGGGGACCCCACACGGGAGGACGGGCACTGGAATGGGCTAAGGGAGGCTGAGGAACGGGCAGGCCAGGGTGCCCGGCGGAGAGAGGGTGTGGGGAGGGCACGGAGGCCTGACAGTGCGGTCCCGGCGCTGGGCCAGGGGTTGGGATGCCCGGCTGTGAGCCTGGGGAGCAGGGCAGTGTGACCAGAGCAGGGGTCCCAGGAACACCCCTCCCCCCGGCACCCACAGAGGATGGAAGAACGCCTGCCCGTGTCCTCAGCCCCCTTCACAGGGTGAGCCAAGCACGTTCCCAACCATGCCATCCTCGTGTCCAGGCTGCCATCCACGCCCTTCCCGCCCCGGGGCGTCCAGCTCGGTTCCGGGTCCCCGCCACCCCTGATGTGGAGAGGCACCCTGGGGAGCCAGCCGGGACCCCCATCACACATCCTTGCTCTGCTCCTCAAGGTGAGCTGTTCACATGACCTTTGGTCTCCAGGGCTCTGGGGCCCTCTCTCAACCTTCCCTCCATCCTCTGAGTCCCCGTGGGGCCCTCTGCAAGGACAAGGACAACAGGCCTGGATTCCTGCGGGAGGCCCAGCGGTTCCCAACACCCCCACCCCCCATGTGGGTGAGCTCAAGTGCGGCTACTTCCTACAGGGCCCCGCCGCCCATGGAGTTCCCTCTGTTCTGTCCATCTTACGGGTGGACAGGGAAAGGCGATCTTACTCGGAGGGTCTACGTGAGCCCCCCCATCTCTGCAAGCCAAAATGTGGGTCCCCGTTTGTCTGCCCCAGAGCCCCAGACACCCTCCGTGCTGCCTTCTCGCCCCTAACATCCGCAGAGGCTGAGCTCCTGACAAACCCCCACCCCCCCAAGCTAATCCAGAACCCCGCTGTCCTGGGGCCAGTCCTTCTTGGAGTCTAGCCTCATCGCCTTGCTGTGACTGGGGTGGATGTGTCCGTAACTTGCTCTCAGAAGGTGAGGGAACCCTTCAGAGCAGAAGGCCGGCACCGGCTTCTGCAGAAATGCCTCAAGGTCATGCCAGCTGCCTGTCAGGACCCCCTTGGGGAGGGGGAGCTGGGTGTGCAGAGCCCGAGCCCCCCCATCCAAGTGGCTCAGGTGTCGTCTGCCCCTGCTGCACTCCGTGCCTAGGGCCACCTCCTCCGGGGGTCAGAGCCACAGGCACCCAGTGTGTGGGGTGCACACACTGGGGTGCACTCCTCTATCTAGAGGAGCAGGGGGTCTGTCTGGTACTGCTAAGGAGAGGTCTGGGTGTCCTTCCTGAGCCTCTGGGCGGGAAGGTGCGGCCCCCGCGTGCCTCTGACCAGCTTTGGGAAGGGCTGCCTGCCCGGGGCGGGGGGGAGGGGGTAGGCGCATTCCAGGGGAAGGCAGGCAGGCCGGTTCTCCCATACTGAAGTCAGCGCTCAGTCAGGCCAACGCAGAAAAAACGTGATTTGGGGAAGAAATATCACATCATGTTCCTCCCCGCCGGGAACGGGCCTCACCCATCTCTCTGGCCTCAGTCCACTGACTCGTCACCGTCACCGCAGTCCCACCCAGAGACCCCTCCGGGCTCCCGGCCACCGCTGTCACATGGGCCACAGAGGGGCGGGGGTGGGGAGCGCTGGAACGGGGAGTGGGCCACTGCCCTGCCTCGGGTCTCAGTTTCCCCAGCTCTGGGAGGGCAGCACTGGTGCCTTGTATCTGGGCCCTGCGTTGCCGGCTCTGGCTGAAATACACCACTGCCCCCCACCCCCGATCTGGGGGTGCCGACAGAGCCCCCAAATCCATCTGGGGATAAATCCATCCCAGGTCAGGAGCCTGGGTGGACCGGCCTCCACATGCACCCCCACCCAAACCGGCCACGTCCGCACAACGTGTCACGTGAGCCATCGTGGCTGAGCCGCCGCCCGGAACCCACCCTGGGCCTCGCCGCCCCAGCCAGCTGGAAGCAATCTCCCGAGCGGGCAGGTGGTCCTCCTTCGCTGGCTCCAGCGAGGCCGTCCCCAGCCCCGCACCCACGCGGAGGTGGCTCCCTGCGCCCGGCCTCCCCGGGGCCCCTTCCCTGCCGGAATGAACCGAGCGCTCTGGAATTCGTGAAAAAACCAGGGGTCTCTCTCCTGCTGTTTTTCTTGGCGAGGTCTTATCGCACATGAGTGGGAAAGCCCGAAGGTTAGGGTTTCAGCCAGTTCAGCAGAATCTGAGAAGCGGGGAGCTGGGCCCCCGCCTCTCCCTGACCTGCTGGGCCCTAGGGAGCTCCTGGGGCCCCGGGATGATTCACCGAGCAGGTGACCCGTACTTGGGGCAGGGGGGAGACAGCGCTTGCACCAGCTGACAGGTTTTAAGAAAACCCAGCCCCCTCTGCTCTGTCCCCCTTCCTCCCCACCTTCCCTGGGCCTCCCTGGGCTGGAAGTAGGATTTCAGCCTTGGGGTCTGGAGCCAGGGGGGTCAGGGTCCTGAAGGCAGGACCAGGGCCCTGGGCCTTGAGTGGTGGGTGTGTCCAGGAAGCTAGCTAGTTTGGGTTCTGGAGGAAAGCCGCCTGGAACACAGGTCAATGTGGGGCCTCTGCTTCAGCGATGCGGAGAGGAGACCAGGGACCCCCGAACAGACACATGGCAGGGCGGCTCCACTCCAAAAGCTCTTTTCCTGATGCAAGGGGTGGGCTGAGCTGCAGCTCCCAGCTCGGAGTCAGTGTGTGCGTGTGTGTGTGTGTGTGCGCGCGCGCGCGCGCGTGAATGTGCGCCCCAACAGTCAAACAGCCACGTAGCAAGGCAAGTGAAAGTCAGAGCCTCCCTCACCAGCTCCAGCCCCACCACTGTGTCCCCCTCACCACAGAGGGGTCACAGGGGCGCCATCCATCTGGGGAGGGAGCGGGGACCGACACAAAGCTTCTCTGAATCTAGCCACTGGGCCGCCACGGATGGCCTTCGCCCGAGCACCCTTGACTCCTGTCCCCAAGTCACAGACTTGTACCCGTACACCACACCCCTCCCGGGGGGCTGAAGCGGGGCCCCCAGTGTTCCAGCCCCGGTGTTAGATGCGCGTACCGGGGACGCGGCCAGTGGTTTCCAGCAGACGGCCTGCCGGACAGCGGGGCTCTCTGGCCCATTTGTAAAGGGACCAGGGTGCTCCGGCCACAGCGAAGTCCAGTGGGATGGTTCTGACGGACCGTCCGTTTCTGAACACCTGGCTGCCCAGCTGCAGCCCTCGGAGCTCAGCACTGGTTACGGGATCACCTATCGGCTCCCCGTGACAGACACCGCTGTGCCCCCCCCCCCCGCTTTAGAGCTGGGGACACCGAGGGGAGGCCTCTACGTCTCGGTCAGCAGCGCACCCCGGGGAGCGGCAGGGCCCGCCAGGTGCTGAGGCCAAAGCTCTGTCTGTATGGGGTGGGTGACCCCTACCCCATTCTGACTCCTGGCTCTGCTGGACCCTCCGTCACCTCAGGGGAGTCCCGAATCGTCATCTGTGAGCCCAGGATAATCACAACGTTGCCCTCCCTGGGGGAGGGAGAGGGGGTGATGAGAGAGAGAGGAGGCACGGGCAGAGGTCAGAGCCGGCCGCTGGTGCCCAGTGGGAGCCACAGCCAGGGCGTTCAGACCCCTCCCACACTTCCCCTTGAGGGACAGCAAAGGGGGCGTCATGGTGCTGTGGGGAGTGGCTACGTGGGGACGAGAGAGACCCCTTGCACGACTGACCATCCTGGCCTTTCCTTCCCCACCTTCCCGCTGCCCGGGAGGCGCTGTGGCCCCAGCCCCCCACGCATGTCCGCTAGCCCACAAGCCTCCTTGCGGCCGGGGGTGAGGTGGGGGCCGAGGAGGCCCTGGCTGCTGGGCTGTTCCGTTGTGCAGAAACCCAACCCAGGGGGGAGGACGGCTGTCGCCCCCGAGGATTCAGGGCTGTCACCTGGGGAAGCGGGAGGGCTCCTCGTCCTGACAGGACAAGTGGCCCCATGTCGATAGACAGGAGACACTGTAAGTGATCTGGGGACGGCGGCGGGAAGCCCCGTGTATTATCTGAGCCTGCTGGGTCCCTGCTGTCCTTTCCACCTTTCCTTCCTGGCCTGCTCATTCCCGGCTCCCCGAGATTTTCACTGGGGGCATCCCGGGCCGGATCTGGTTTTCTCTAAGAGGTTGGGGTCCCCTGGGCAGGACCCAGACACCATGCGAGGAGGAGGAGGAGGTGGGGGAGAGGTGTGCATACGTGGAGGGTGGGGCTCTGTGTCAGAAACAGAGAGTGGGTTTACATTTCTGCTTTGCCCAGTGAGAAGAGCACATTCCTACGCACCTGCCGCCGATCCCAAAGGCTGGCAACTGCTCCGGGGCCCATGGGCACGCCCCGCCCTCCACCAGTGACTTCACCCTCCTTCCCAGCCAGGGAGAGACACTGCCTCCCCCCCCCCCACCCCCGCCCCGCATCTGGGTCTGGCCAGTGTGACTCGCTCTGGCTACTGGGTCATGAGCACAGTGGAAGCTGGCAGCCTCGTGTGCTGGGGCTGTCCTCTCCTGTGGCCACCACCGTGGGAACCGGCCCCGGCCAGCCGTTTGGACGAGAGGCCTCAGCCAGCAGCCAGGGCCCTGAGCTGTGAGCTGTGAGAGAGGCCAGCCCCGGCCAGCTAGGCCCTGCTCTAAACGCTAACCACTCCTCATGCTGAGCAAGCCCGCAGAGATTTGAGCAAGAAGCAACAGTTGCTATTCTGAGTTGCCAGGGTTTGGGGGAAGGTTTGTTTCGCAGAGAAAGCTAACTGATACGCTGTGCCCCTGAGCCTCCGCGGTGACTTGACTCAGTCACTTCTCCAGGTACTGCCCTCATACCAGGGACAGAACAGAGAGGCCTGGGACAGTTTTCAAGGGGCCTCCACATGTGCCAGGCCTCCCCAACGCTGCCCGGAGCGTGTTTTCATGTCCCACATGACAGGGAAGACACTGAGATTCAGAGAGGGAGGGGTTTGCTGCTGGTGGGGGTGGGGTCTCAAGAGCCAGAGCCCGGAGCAAACTCCTGGTCTGGGTGGGTTCGCACATCCCTAGTGTCCCACCAAGAGGTCCCTTAGGAGGCCACCGAGACCCCTCACTTGTCCCAACAGTAAATGGGGACAGCTTCCTGGGGCAGCAGGGAGCCCAGTCAGCTGTTGTGGGCAGGCACACGGACCTCCTCAGATGGACACCAAGCTCAGTCAGTGGCCACACATACCCCTGGCATAGGAGCCTGGCTCTGCCTATGGTCACCCCTTAGAGCAGGGGTCTCAAACTTGCGGCCCGCGGGCCGCATGCGGCCTGCTGAACAATTTTGTGCGGCCCGCAGACTAATCCACGAAGTTCAAAATATTTTGGATAAAATTAAGTAAGCCTAGGGGCCTACTTGTATTTTTCATTTCTCTAGCATCCCAGCTAGATATTAGCTTAGTTAACAGCAGTTGTGATGCGAACTACAGTTTCTGGTCGTTTTGTGACACTGAGTAAACTGCATGTACGATTGTGCTTGTTGTACTGATTTTTTTTTGTTTTCAACTGCAGTGAGAAAAATGTTGCGTAACAATTGCCTTTTGTAGACCTAGTGCAGCCTGCCGAACGGCTGTGATCTTGCTCTGCGGCCTACATGCTGAGTTGAGTTTGAGACCCCTGCCTTAGAGGGTCCTCATTGCCCACAGGACCTGAACTCAGCCTCTGCGGTGGGTGCAGCCCACACTCAGAGCCCCCCAGGGTGGCCGGACGGCCCCCCTCCATGGAGAAGCCTCAGACCCAGCCCCACCCCCCAGACGCCGGCCTTTCTCTCCTGCATTCGTCAAGCCTGCTTTTCTTGGCCTGTCGCACCCCCTGAGAGCTTTGAGGTGCGGGGCGTGTCATCTTTGAGCCCCCCACCCGCACCCCACGCCCTGACTCACTCAGGACCAGTCCCCACAGGGACCTCTGGGTCCAACCCCTCCGCTGGCAGGACCCCTTTAGACAGTACATGCGTTCCCCGCGCCCAGCGGTCCTTCACGTGAGACGGCCTGGCCGCGGGCTTCTGTGGGAGCTGAGGTGGCCACGGAAAGTGGGGTGAGGAGCTCTTGGGGCACATCTCCCGGGGAACACGGATGTGAGGGTGTCCCGGGGTGGGGGGCTGGGTCAGTGCCAGGTAGGAGGCGGCCGAGCTGGCCTCATGGACCACCCCCCCAAGGTAAACCCACCGTGGGGCGGCCTGCCTGAACTGGAAAAGGGGGACAAGGCTCTCAGGAGGGGCTGGGAGACAGACAGAGAGACAGACGGACGGACAGACAGCTCAGTGAGCTCTCCGCCTCGTCGGGGTCTCAGCTTGCACCCTGCCAGGGCCCTGGCCGGCCTGCCACCCCGCAGATGTGGGGGAGACTGCCGAGTGAGAGTGGGGGGAGGGTCCTCATAAAAGGCGCCAAAGGCACAAGGATAGGAGACCCCGCCTCCCCTGACCGACTCTGCCGGGCACCTCCCAGCCCTGCACACAGGGGAAAAAAAAGCCTGGAAAAGACTCTTGACCACCGGAATGTAAATCCCTAGAAATATTTCTCAATGCAATCTGCTAATTCCACTCACACCACGGACAGGAAACGCGGCACAGCCTCAGGCCCGGGGGCTGCAAACAGGGGCTTTCAACCGGGGGCTCCCAGGAGGGGCTGCCCGGCTGGGCTGTGGACGCAGGCCCTCAAAGCGCCCAGCGGGAGCCGGCTTATTAGCGGCCTCGAACAAAGGCCGCGGAGGCTGGGGGTCCCCTCGTGCGCAGCCCCCCGGCGGGGGGCCTTTCAACTCCCAAAGCGCTGCCTTTTAACTTGGCCTCCACGGCAGGACCGACAGGGGAAGAAATTAGTCGTGGAGGCGGCTGCATGTTTTGTAACTTGTCCTGCTGTCTCCCTGGAGTTGGGCCGGCCCCATGGCCCCCTCCCCTTGACATTCAGAAGGAATAAACCTGAAGCAGCCCCCCCCCCGAGGCCCCTCCCGCCTTTTTAACCCTTGACGAGCTTCAAAAGACGACGGAATCCCTTTCTTGGGTCTCTGGGCCTGACCTTCGCAGGTGCCGGGGAACTGTCTGTGGCTCTGTGAGCCCAGGAGGGAGGACGGTGCCCCAGGGAACCGCCCAGGCTCCCTCAGTACCAAGCCCCTGTGGCCCAGGGTTCCATGCCGGTCTCTAGTTCCCAACGAGGCCGGCTCCCCGACCTCTCCCCACTGCATGAGGAAAACGAAGCGTCATTGCCCCCCGAAGCCTCCAGGGCACAACTTCCTACAGGCTGCCTGGGAGATGCTCAGAGCTCCCCAGAAGACATAGGCCCTTGGGTTCCAGAAATGGGGCCTGCCCGGGGGGCCGCGGCTGCCTCTGCTCTCAGCTCCCATTTTCAGAGGCCAAGGAGAAGCCACTGCTGAGCCCCACTCCTGAGGTCCCCCGTGTAGGGTGCTTTGACCCGGCCCCCCAGGGGGTGCAGAGCCCTGGGCGAGCAGGGCTGACCTGTCCAGGGCTACCACTGCCGGCCTGCCTGCTCAGGTCCCACTCCCCGTAGAGAGAGCCTCCAGGTAACCCTTTGAGGTGTTGCCTCTGTGTGGGGAGGCCCCCCCAAGACCAGCATGGGCTCGGTCCGCAGGAGGCCTGCCCACGGGGCAGCCCCGGAAGGCAGCGGAGCCTGGGGAGGGGGTGCCTGCCTACAGGTGCCCATCTGCCTGCCTTCCTGGGGACATCGCCCAAGTACACGCCCGGCAGCAGGGACGCTGGGCTCGCCTCAGACTTTGAACTTCACCTTTTGTGATCAATGGAAGCCCCCTTCCTGGTCGATCTAAGGGACTGGGGGTGTCTCCTTGCACACCTCAGGCTGCTCAGGGAGCCGGCCGCACTGCTTTGGGTGGGAGCCTCTCGTGTCGGCTTTGGGGAGACGGCAGGGGGGTGGTTCCGGCTCTGAGGGTTGTGCGCGGGGTCAGGCATGCACGGCACAGGAGCACCTGGCGCGTGATGGGCGGGACCTGGTCTTCCACGTGTGATGAGAGTTTGGAGCGTGTTCACTTCTGTCTTCCTGTCACTGAGCACTGTGGGAAACTGAGGGTGCCTCTGGAAGTCCCAGCCCAACGGGGGCTGTTTGTCTCTGTAAAGCCAGCAGCCAAGGCTACCATCAGAGCAGCCTGGCCCATGCAGGTTCGCATTGGATTCGGACAGTCAGTAAAGAAACAATGGAGCCAAGAACTGATGGGCTGTCATCTTTAATCCTAGCTTGCACCTGGCGGGCAAGTAAAAACACACACTGGGCTCCAAAACCCACTCACATTCAGTGCTCACAAAGCTACTGACTTATCCGAGTTTCCTAGAATCAAAGGTTTCTAGCTCACCAGACTTATTCACCTCTGTTCCCCATCTCCTTCCTTCTCCCTGCAGAAACTCGACACAAACTGGCTTCTCACTCAACACTCCGCCATCTTGGCTGCTTCTCCTGGCCTCCTCCACGTGGCCTCTCTCTGCTCTCCTCTCTGCTGTCTCCTCTAATGATAATCTCAGGAACCAAGAGAGCAAGCTCCCGTTCTGCCCCCATTTTATAGTGTAGAAATCCAAACCTTTAATCCAATATACAAAATAGGGAAGTCTCTAATACAAAGTCACTTCTCTGAGGCATGATGGGATTGCACCACCCCATATCAGAAGGGGTGGGAAAGGCTTAATCCCAAAACCAAGCCCCAGGCTACAAGAATCCTGCCTGCCCATAGCCTGCCCTCAACACACATTAATATCACCTGGGCAACGGCCTCCACGTGGGCAGCGCCATCTTTAACAAAGTGAGCATAATATATTTTATCTGCCCAACAGTCTCCCCGGAAGCACATCGCGTGCGGCCCCAAGTGCTGTCACCGGCTGCTGTGGTTGTTACCGGCGAGCCTCACTCAGGCACCGGGGCCACCAGACAAAGCCTGCTACCCAGCAGGCAGGCAGCATGTTGGCCGAGGGCAGGACAGAACCACAAAGGTTTCTGGGCAGAGATGATTCTCCCCGCTTATTCTGTGGTCTGTGTTCTCCAAGCTCTTGGGACCTGTGTGCCAGGTGTGACAATATGGCATTAACCACTGGATGCCTCTTGAGATGGCCAAGGAAGGGGAATTTGTGATCCCACAGCCGCGGCTGGGAAGCACAGGTACGCCCGCCCCCCGCCGCTGACGGACGGGGACGTGGAGACTTAGGAGGTCAGCTCTGTACCCAAGACCACACAACAGCTCGGAGGTGGCCTGGTGGGGCTTCAGACCTCGGCGGCCACAGGGCCCCCTGCCACCAGCGTGCACTCAAGGTGCGGTGCCGGCTGAGGCTTGCTCAGGCCCAGGGTGGACGGCAACACCTCGGTGTGGCCCAACGTGCGCCGTTCCTGTTCCACCTGCGACCCGCGCGCGGCACTGGCTGGGTCCCAGGCCCAGGGTGGACGGCAACACCTCGGTGTGGCCCAACGTGCGCCGTTCCTGTTCCACCTGCGACCCGCGCGCGGCACTGGCTGGGTCCCAGGCCCAGGCCGACCTTGTGGGGGCTCTCAGACGGCCCAGGAGCACTGGCGGTCAGAGGAGCCGCGGCAGTGGCTGGGTCCCAGGCCCAGGCCGACCTTGTGGGGGCTCTCAGATGGCCCAGGAGCGCTGGCGGTCAGAGGAGCCGTGGCACTGGCTGGGTCCCAGGCCCAGGCCGACCTTGTGGGGGCTCTCAGACGGCCCAGGAGTGCTGGCAGTCAGAGGAACTGCGGCACTGGCTGGTCCCAGGCCCAGGCCGACCTTGTGGGGGCTCTCAGACGGCCCAGGAGCACTGGCGGTCAGAGGAGCCGCGGCAGTGGCTGGGTCCCAGGCCCAGGCCGACCTTGTGGGGGCTCTCAGATGGCCCAGGAGCGCTGGCGGTCAGAGGAACTGCGGCTCTGGCTGGCCTGGCTCTCTCCGCGGCGACGTCTAAGTCACCCTTGCAGCCACTGGAAGCCACTGATCCCTGCCCTTCTTCTTCCTGCTCGCCCGCATCCTGGGAGCGGCACCCCACGAGGGGGTGGGGTGGAGGGTCGGGGGTGGGAGAGCGGCGCCCGCGAGGGGGTGGGGTGGAGGGTCGGGGGTGGGAGACGGCGCCCGCGAGGGGGTGGGGTGGAGGGTCGGGGGTGGGAGACGGCGCCCACGAGGGGGTTGGGTGGAGGGTCGGGGGTGGGAGACGGCGCCCACGAGGGGGTGGGGTGGAGGGTCGGGGGTGGGAGACGGCGCCCACGAGGGGGTGGGGTGGAGGGTCGGGGGTGGGAGACGGCGCCCGCGAGGGGGTGGGGTGGAGGGTCGGGGGTGGGAGACGGCGCCCACGAGGGGGTTGGGTGGAGGGTCGGGGGTGGGAGAGCGGCACCCCACGAGGGGGTGGGGTGGAGGGTCGGGGGTGGGAGACGGCGCCCGCGAGGGGGTGGGGTGGAGGGTCGGGGGTCTCTCCCTTCCTTCCGTAAGGAAGGAAGACAACAGGGAAACTGAAAAAGATCGGGGGCAGGGGATGGGAGGCCAGGCTGGGCTGGGGCCCTAAGCGTGGGGTCTGCAAGGGGCTCTGGCGGGCGGATTCCAGGTGAGGACAGGTGTGTGAAGGGGACAGGAAGTGAAGGAAGGGAGAGAAAGGCCCGGTCAGGGGAGGGCTGGGGGCTGACGCACCCATCAGAGATCTACCCAGAGGGCTGGGGCGGTCCTGGGGGTTTTGAGTCAGGCCAGGCATGTAGCCTGTCAACCTAGAGGTCACCTTGAGAATGGATCAACTCCACAGACCAGGAGCTGCCCGGGGCACTGAGGCAACACCCGGTCAACAGAACAAAACAAGAAAAAATGCAGTGACAGGGGAAGGGCCCTTCCAGCCTTCTGGAGCAAAGTTGAGGCCTTCTCCCTGATCCCGGAAGGACCCCCGATTCCGAAACGCGGGTCCCCAGCAAGGGGACCCGCTACCCAGGGTCTCAGACCCCGAGATCCCGGGAGCAAGGAGGGTGCGGGAGGGTCCCCAGGAAGTAAGTCCCCGGCAGGCTGCGGGGGGTCTTGCTCCCTTCTCTCCTCCGAGCCAGCCAGCGAGCCGGCTTTCCTGTCTCTCCCCTCCCCAGGCCTTCCTGAGGGACCTCCCCACGCCAGTCCCTCTGCCTCTGCTCTCGGAGAGCCTGTGTTGAGAACAAAGTAAGAATGGGGGAGGGGGCAGGGGCTGGGGCAGGGGCTGTGACTTCCTGGAGCTAACCCTCCCCCACTGCCAGCCAGAGCTCCTCCTCGCCTGGGGCCTGCAGGGCCTGCTGGGGCCCGGCTGAGCGGCTCTGGGAGGAGGATGGGGGCAGGGAGGGAAGGGCAGAGCTGGAATGGAAGAGAGATGGCCACCTCAGCTGTTCTGGTGTTGAGCTTTCTGGAGTGTTCTGCAAAGGGAGGGACAGTCTGCTGCTATTTCACGTGCCTCGTGGGCCCAGCTGACCCGAACTCCCCCTTCCTCTTCCTCAGCGGCCTCGAACATTGTGGAGGGACCCCTAACCCGAGACCCAGAGGCCAAGGGACGTGGGTGCGTGGAATAGCTTGCCACCTTGTCCTTGCAGGGGTGTGGTGACGTGGTGTGGGCCCTGCTGGGAGCGAGAAGGACTAGGGGCACTCAGCTCAGGTACCCCGGTCCACCCCCTCCTTGACCCCAGGGCGGCTGGATTTCCCGGAGGGCCACTGTCCCCAGCTAACAGGACTCTTTCTGCCGATCCTGGCTGATTATTAACTTTCAGGGGGCCCAGGTGCTGGGAGTCCACAGCCCTGCAGGGCGCGGAAGGCCCCTGGAAGGCCTGGCTTGGACGCCCCTCCTAACACAGCCCCCGGATGACTGTGTGTTCCTTAGGTGCTGGGAACTTTGTCTGCATGCATCTCATTTAAGATCACACAGAGCCCTGCAAGGAAGGGCTTGTGCCCCCCAGTTGACCTGCAGGAAAATTAAATTTCAGGCTGAGACCACGTGCCTCCTAGGTGACTTGAGCAGGATGTGAACCCGGCTGGCCGGGGGGCCCCCCACCCTGAGGAGCGTGTCTGGGGAGATGGGGACTGGAGACTGGCCACACAGTCCGGGCTAGAAAGCTGGCCCAAGTTAGGGAAGGGGCCATGGACAAGAGACCCCATGGTACCACTCCGTGATCCTCAAATCTCTGTTTGACTTCCGGTGTAGATGAGAGACCACAAACGCCTCACCTCACCTAGGCTCCCTCCCTGCTGGCCTGGTGATGGCGGGTGCTTCCGATAGAAGCCTGGGCTTCTGTGTGGACGCCCCCCCACCCCCACTGACCCCAGCTGGACTGGCCTGGACAAGAAGGTGGGAGGGAACAAAAGCAGTGGGCTGTTGGCTCCTCGGAGGATCCTGACTAGTCCAGGGCCCGCTGGCCAGTCTGCATCTCGACATCACGATCCCCAAACTCATTCAACACAGCGGCATATTGAGACCCTACTGTGTGCCCGGCCTTGGGCCAGATGGGATCCCTGGCGGTGGCTCTGCTGGCCCAGCTGCTGCTGGCTGCCGGCAGCCCGTGGCTCCCTGCAAAGGTGGACATGGGATGCCAGTTTCTGAGCCAGAACGCCAGGCCCGGACCGGACCGTCTGCCCTGTTCGACGCGGGCTGCGGGGGTCCCGCCCCCCCCCCCCCCAGCCAGAAGTGCCCGGCTGCCTGTGCTTGCCACAGGACTCCCTCTTGTCGCAGGAGTCCTATCTCTGCGGCCAGCCAGGGCCCGACCATCGCTGGAAAGCTCTAGAGATAAGATGTTCTGGGAGGCAGGGAGTGGAAATTCACCAGGCCCCGCAGGACCCAGACTGTTTGTGTTGACGCGACTTGGCAGGCCAACCCCTGGGAGGCTGCTGATGGAGGGGGGACACCCAGCAATTCCTAGACAGCCATCGCGGGCGTGGCGCGGCTGCAGCCACGTAGCTGACCGCAGGGCAGCCCTTTCCTGCAGCTCGGCCGGCCAGTCGGCCGGCTGGCCACATAGCCCCAGTACCTGAAACCATCCCCCTGGCTGGGAGGGAGGGGACCACTGATGAGCTGTGGCATGTCCCAGGAAGCCAGGGACGGGGTCCTCGGTTCTGGCCTTAGTTCCTGGCTTCTTTCCCCAAAGAGGGAATTGCCCGAGCCTGGTCCTCAGGGGGCGCGTGTAGCTTTGGGTTATTGACGGCGACCCCCAAATGTGGGGAATTATAAGGGGCACAGACAGCACCTAACATGGAACTGGCAACCAGACACAACGTGTGTGAGAGATGTGGGTGGGTGGGGTTTGATCCCACGGGTAGGGTCAGCCCTTGTCAACAGAGCGTGTCCCGTTGTCCATCCTAGAGAGGGAGAGGTCCAAGGCGGGGTGCAGCCCGGCGGTGGCTGAAACCCTCTGAAATGTGCTTTTTATGGGAGGCAATGAATCCCCCAAGTGTCAGGCCTGGGGTTGTCAGAGGAAGCCCTGTTTTAGCTCAGATAGTCAAGTCCAAAATGTGTCCCCCAGCTGACGGGCAGCCTCACCCCTCCGCCCTCTCCATCACAGTGGGCCAGCCAGGGGAGGAGTTTGGGGGAGACTCCATGGTGGTTTTATGGTCTGCATCAAAGTGGCTGTCGACCTGCCCTCCCCCTGCCCACTCAACCACGGGAGCCCAGACCCACGCCGGGAGGCTGAGTGGCACTCAGGTCAACACAGGGCTCCAGGGGAGTGCGGGGGCCACCACCCTGGCCAGTCAACCCTCACAAAGGCGGGGCTGGCTGGAACGGAGCCAAGAGGGACAGAGTAGAGAGCGGCGGTGTCACGGGAAGGCGTCCACCTACCCCCCGAGAGAGGGACTCCTGGTTCTGACTGTCTGGGTGGTCCTGGGCTCTTAAGGCTCAACCCAGCCAAGCAAGGATGAGAGTCCGTTCCAAGAGATAGAGGAGGGTGCGGCGGTGGAGGCCGGCGGAGGCCTGGGTCTTTCTCAGTGTGTGGTGGCCCCTGCCCCACCCTGCGCCCGGACAGCACGGCCACTGGCCACCCTCCCTCCTTCCCCAGGCCCCTCGCACAGCGGGCACCAGGTCTGGGGCGCCAGCCTGGCCCCCGCCTTGCCCTGCCTCCCTCCTTTCCATCCCGTAAGCTCTGTCAAGACCTGGGCGGCGGCAGGAGGGTCCTCCCTGGTCACCCCTCTACCCCCCCCCCACTGGCCACCAAAGGGACCTGGGTGTCCTAGGAAGCCCACCCTGCCCCCACCTCCCTGGGCTCTGCAGGATAAGGCCTTTAAGGTGCAGACTCCCCTGAGTTCTCCAGAGAGCAGGGGTTCCTGAGAGAGGCGCGGGGAGCAGGAGTCCCTGAGAGAGGCGCGGGGAGCAGGGGTTCCTGAGAGAGGCGCGGAGAGCAGGGGTTCCTGAGAGAGGCGCGGAGAGCAGGGGTCCCTGAGAGAGGTGCGGGGAGCAGGGGTTCCTGAGAGAGGCGCGGAGAGCAGGGGTTCCTGAGAGAGGCGCGGGGAGCAGGGGTTCCTGAGAGAGAGAGGCGCGGAGAGCAGGGGTCCCTGAGAGAGAGAGGCGCGGAGAGCAGGGGTCCCTGAGAGAGAGGCGCGGAGAGCAGGGGTTCCTGAGAGAGGCGCGGAGAGCAGGGATCCCTGAGAGAGGCGCGGAGAGCAGGGGTCCCTGAGAGAGAGAGGCGCAGAGAGCAGGGGTCCCTGAGAGAGGCGCGGAGAGCAGGGGTCCCTGAGAGAGGCGCAGAGAGCAGGGGTTCCTGAGAGAGAGAGGCGCGGAGAGCAGGGGTCCCTGAGAGAGGCGCGGGGAGCAGGGGTCCCTGAGAGAGGCGCGGAGAGCAGGGGTTCCTGAGAGAGAGAGGCGAGGGGAGCAGGGGTTCCTGAGAGAGGCGCGGGGAGCAGGGGTCCCTGAGAGAGAGAGGCGCGGAGAGCAGGGGTTCCTGAGAGAGAGAGGCGCGGGGAGCAGGGGTTCCTGAGAGAGGCGCGGGGAGCAGGGGTTCCTGAGAGAGGCGCAGAGAGCAGGGGTCCCTGAGAGAGAGAGGCGCGGAGAGCAGGGGTCCCTGAGAGAGGCGCGGGGAGCAGGGGTTCCTGAGAGAGGCGCAGAGAGCAGGGGTTCCTGAGAGAGGCGCGGGGAGCAGGAGTCCCTGAGAGAGGCGCGGGGAGCAGGGGTTCCTGAGAGAGGCGCGGAGAGCAGGGGTTCCTGAGAGAGGCGCGGGGAGCAGGGGTCCCTGAGAGAGGCGCGGAGAGCAGGGGTCCCTGAGAGAGGCGCGGAGAGCAGGGGTTCCTGAGAGAGAGAGGCGCGGGGAGCAGGGGTCCCTGAGAGAGGCGCGGGGAGCAGGGGTCCCTGAGAGAGGCGCGGAGAGCAGGGGTCCCTGAGAGAGAGAGGCGCGGGGAGCAGGGGTCCCTGAGAGAGGCGCGGAGAGCAGGGGTTCCTGAGAGAGAGAGGCGCGGGGAGCAGGGGTCCCTGAGAGAGGCGCGGGGAGCAGGGGTCCCTGAGAGAGGCGCGGAGAGCAGGGGTCCCTGAGAGAGGCGCGGAGAGCAGGGGTTCCTGAGAGAGAGAGGCGCGGGGAGCAGGGGTCCCTGAGAGAGGCGCGGGGAGCAGGGGTCCCTGAGAGAGGCGCGGAGAGCAGGGGTCCCTGAGAGAGGCGCGGGGAGCAGGGGTCCCTGAGAGAGGCGCGGGGAGCAGGGGTCCCTGAGAGAGGCGTGGGGAGCAGGGGTCCCTGAGAGAGGCGCGGGGAGCAGGGGTCCCTGAGAGAGGCGCGGGGAGCAGGGGTCCCTGAGAGAGGCGCGGGGAGCAGGGGTCCCTGAGAGAGGCGCGGGGAGCAGGGGTCCCTGAGAGAGGCGTGGAGAGCAGGGGTTCCTGAGAGAGGCGCGGGGAGCAGGGGTTCCTGAGAGAGGCGCGGAGAGCAGGGGTTCCTGAGAGAGAGAGGCGCGGAGAGCAGGGGTTCCTGAGAGAGAGAGGCGCGGGGAGCAGGAGTCCCTGAGAGAGGCGCGGGGAGCAGGGGTTCCTGAGAGAGGCGCGGAGAGCAGGGGTTCCTGAGAGAGGCGCGGGGTGAAACCCCGCCGGCCGCCGTGGAGCGGGGGGGTCGATGGGGGGGGCGCGAACGTCTCCGTGCTGGGGGGCTCCTTGCTGGTGCCAGGAGCGCCCTTGCCAGGAGCTTCCCAGGATGTGCGCGTGTGTGCGTGCAGGTGGCCCAGCGGGCGGCTGTCACCGCCTGCCGAGCGTCACTCGGCCTCATCTCCCTGCTCCTCCTCAGCCAGAGGGCGACGGGCACGCTCAGGGTCTGCCCCGCCCCAGGCTCCGTGCGTGCCCAGCGGCCCCCCACCTTCCCGGGCCCCCTCAGGATCTGCCCCGCCCCAGGCTCCGTGCGTGCCCAGCGGCCCCCCACCTTCCCGGGCCCCCTCAGGGTCTGCCCCGCCCCAGGCTCCGTGCGTGACCAGCGGCCCCCCACCTTCCCGGGCCCCCTCAGGGTCTGCCCCGCCCCAGGCTCCGTGCGTGCCCAGCGGCCCCCCACCTTCCCGGGCCCCCTCAGGGTCTGCCCCGCCCCAGGCTCCGTGCGTGCCCAGCGGCCCCCCACCTTCCCGGGCCCCCTCAGGATCTGCCCCGCCCCAGGCTCCGTGCGTGCCCAGCGGCCCCCCACCTTCCCGGGCCCCCTCAGGGTCTGCCCCGCCCCAGGCTCCGTGCGTGCCCAGCGGCCCCCCACCTTCCCGGGCCCCCTTCAGCGTCCAGGCGAGAGGGGCGCCGATGAGCTGAGACACGTGTCGTGAGGGAACGAGGAAGCTGGGCTCTTCGGGAAAAGGCACGATCGTCCGTGTGGTTTCCTTGCGTGAGGAAGGGACGGCCCCATTGGACAGATGACGGTCTTCCCCTGCCGGCCGGTCTTCGAGGCCCGTCCCACCCGACACGGCCGGAGCCTGGGCTTGCTGGCCGGGCCGGGCCCCTTCCCCCGCCACGCCTGTGCCCATGCTGCGCCCTCGCCCGGCCTGTCACCTCCTCCTTTGAGATTCACCTTTGTGCAGCCTTGGCTGGTCCTCAGGTCCCCGCTACCTGTCTGCCTAACACTCGCTGCTACAGTGAGCGGCTCCATCCGTGGCCCCTCGGGGTAGGTGGGGCGTCAGAGCCCCGTGCCCAGGCCCGGGACACAGGGATGAGCAGGAGGAGCAGAGAGCAGGCCTTCATCCCTGCCCACGAGGAACGGCTCTGCAGCTACCCTGACTCGACCCAGATCACTCGTGGAAGTCTCAAACCCATGCCCAGCAGGTGGCACGGTCGGAGGACATGTGTTGCCCCCCCGGGGGGGGCCTGGGAAGGCAGGCAGGCACCAGGTGGGGGCCTCAGGGGCTGACCTCGATGCCCAGGACGGATGTGTAAGGGGAGCAGGCTGCAAGGGACGGGGGTCTGCCCGCCCCCACCCAGTCAGGTACAGAAGGCTGGAATGAATGCTCCTGTTGGACTTATCCCCGGGGGTGGGCGTGGAGGTGGGCGAGCAGGAGTCCTCCAGGCCAGGGCTGGCGGGGCCACGCCTGTAACAGGCCCCAGCAACAGGAAGAGCTCAGGAAAGAGGCCTCGGCCCCCAGCTCGGGCCCAGAGACGCTCCAGCCCCCACCGTGTTCTCTCTGCAGAGACTCCTGTGGGCTGGGGGATGTGGAGGGGTGGGGGGCGCCACGGGCCCGGCAGCCCCCACCGCCCAAGTGCAGACGCATTGTGTGGGAGCTCCCCACATTGGAGGGGGGGACAGCGCGGGACCCGGAGAACAAAGGCGCAGCGCTGAGCGGCACGCGGGGCGTCGCATCTGCAGGGCTGGGCTGCGAGTGGGTGTTTGCCCATCTGGAAGCAATATCGCAGTAATGTAAGCCGGCCAGAGGACGGGATATTCTCTGAATACGTGAGCTCTACAGTGAGGAATATGGATTTAATGGATAATCTTACCAGCGGCCAAGAGAACTCAGATCCCTCCTCGGGCCTTCACCCTGTCCTTGGCTGCTGCTGCAGCCCGGCCCAGCCCAGCCGGGGGCCAGCAGGGCCTGTGGCCATCCGTGGCCTCCAGGAATGGGGCTGACTGGGAGTGGGAGCTCATGTGTGCCTCCGGTTGGGTGGGAGGGGGAGGGAAACGGGAGACCTGCCCCAGCCGCAAGCGGGGGGCGCCCGTCCGTGAGCCACCCCTCCCCTAATGTACACAAGGAGAACGAAGTCGGGGAAGTAGAATGTGGGGTGACCGTGTGCGTGTGTGTGGGGGGGTGATTCATTAAAAACCTTACAACGGCCACAGATTGTTCTGGAATCTGGGGGTGGGGGTTGGGGGGGTAGGAGGAGAAGAAACCATTTCTGTAGCCCTTCCCAACTCAATATAGCCGGGATAATAAAATCAAACAATGAAAACCACAGCGGAAAAGATGACTGAAGCGTTTTTTTTATGGCGAGCGGCAGAGGAAGAGCGCAGAAGGCCCGAGGAGCGCGGCGAACAATGGGACTCGGGGATGGTTTCCAGAAGGCGGGAGGAGGCGCGGAATGCAGGTCCGGCTGGGGGGGGGGGGGCGCCAGGAGAAGTGGGGCTGCCCCCACCCACCCCCGCACGGAAGGGTCCACTGGCTCTTCTCTTGGGGGTCTCTTTCTCTTGGGAGGGGCTCATGAACCCCCCTCCCCCAGAAGGAAAATCCCCCAAATATCAAAACACTTCCCCCCCCAGTGCTTCATATCACGGAATTCTTTCACCAGGGTCCTCCTGGGCTCCCTGGACCGGTGGCGGTGATGGGTGGCCCGCACAGGTGGGGGCCTCTGTCCTCTCCATCCCTACCTAACCCCGTGTACAACTACAAGGGGTTTCCAGGGAGCCGACCTCGTTCTGACAGCCGCCTGGAGGGGTGTGTGTGTGTGGAGGGGAGAAGGCAGGGGTGGGGGTCCTCCCGTTTCCCCCACTGTCGCCTCCTCCCCCTCCTCCCCGAATCCAGCTGAAGACCCGCCAGGAGACAATGTGTGCGCCCCGTGCCAGGGGCTGCGAGAAAGTCACGTGCAGAAAAGGCGCGGGAGCCCAGGCGCTCTGGCTTCCAGGCTGTGGGGTGCGGCTGGGGGAGGGGGAGGAGGAGGGAGAGGCAGGCCCGGGGCTGGGGTGTTCCTGGGGGGGCTTCCGCTGCTGCAGGCCCCCTCCACCCCATTGAGCTGCTCATTGCGAGGGACACAGCAGCCCCTCAAGCTCCTCCCCTCTCCCAACATCTCACGAGGTGGGGACGAGGAGGCTCCGAGTCCGGCACCCAGGCCTGCAGACGCCAGTCCAGTGCCCTCTGGCCGGGGGGTTGGTTGTTCCAGCCCGGTGCCCTGGGGGAAGCAGTTGAGAAGGGGGCCCAGACCTCTGCCCCTCAGCATTTCCCTCAGATCACTGGGAGCCCTGCTCTGAGCCTTGCCCAGGGCCTGGGAGGCCTGTCGGTAAGGAAGCACAGAACCCCCGTGCTGGTCCTGGACCCAGAGAGCCTGTCATGTTCTCCCTGATGCCAGGTGGACTCTGTGCTCCTTGTGGGCAGGGAACACCAGTGCCCATCCCTACCACCCTGCAATTCCCACGCCTGGCGGAGGACCGGGCGAACAAAAGGCGCTCACCACGTGCAAGGTGTGTAGGCGAAAGAGGGCAAAGAATGGAGCGGTTTTTTCACAGCTCAGATAAGGCACACACACACACACACACACACACAGCCTCTCCCCAGGCTTCCAAAGGACTCATAACCCATTCCCTCCCTGGACCTGAGCACCTCCCTGGCTTTCTGGGGCAGGGGCAGGAAATAGAAGTCATGTTTCTCACTTTCACAGACGGGAGAGAGACCCAGCAAGGCCGGGGGTCGACCAGTTTGCAGTGATCCCGTTTGTTCCAAATGGTCAGTGCCATGGAAGGGGACAGACACAGGTGAGCGGCTCCGGCCACCAGCCACGGTTCCAGGCAGGCTTTCCAATGAACCAGCTCTGCCTCCCCTCAAAGGCACCCTCCTGTGAAGCAGTGCCAGGACCCTCCCCCACCCACTCTGGGGCTGCACACTGGATTCGAGAGACCCTGGAGTTAAAAGGAAATGTGAAAAATCAGATTCCTTTTGTAAGCTGCCAAAGTCCCGTTCCCTTGGTGGAGGGCCCCCAAGAAGCTTTGCTTGGCGTTGAAGGTATGTCAATCACAGAGACCTGTGAGAAAACGACCTGCCTGAGAAACTGGTTTTCACGCCCTGTGCCCAGTCTCGGGGTGCAGATGGGAAGAGATGGTGGAGTTGCCCCAGCCTTGGGAAGCCACAGTGTCTGGGAGGGCGCTCACACTTGGTAGACGATGACCAAGGCATGTGAAGAGGGTCCTTCAAGGGGCATGAGAGTCCCTGGAGGTGAGGGGTAACTCAGGGAACCCACTGGACACACAAGGCATTGCTCAGAGGAGGCTGTGTGTCCCAGGCAAGGAGGTAGCCCATGCGAAGCCTTGGGCAGGGCACTCCTGTGTGCAGTGCAATGGGGGGGGGGCATGAGGCAGTGTCACTGGGGCCTGGAGCAGTGGCTGGGGGGGGGCTGGGAGGGTACACCTGGAGGGTGGGTAGGGCCAGTGGGTGGGAAAGGGCGGCTGGTAGTCGCCACTACACAACCGCGCCCCACACACACTGCAGGATCAGCAAAAGAAGTATGAAAATTATATTCTAAACAATAGTAAGATAGTCTTGAAATGGAAAACCGATCTAAATGAAATGGAGAGACATCCCATGTTCATGGACTAAAACATAACATTATCGAGATGCCAGGATTCCCCCAATTGACCTATAGATTCACCACAATCCCTCTCAGGATCTCATATATATATATATATATAGCAGAAATGAACACGCTGATCCTAAAATTCAAACGGCAACTCAAGGGGACCCACAACAGCCAAACAATCTTCAAGAACAAAGTTGTAGGGCTCACGTTCCTGATTGCAACACTTACTGCAGAGCCACCACAACGAAGACACTGTGGTATCCGTGTCAACACAGACACACACACCGGTCAACGGGATGGAACTGAGTGTCCAGGAATAAGGCCTCGCGTTTATGACCAATTGGTTTTGACATGTGTGCCATGGGGGGTGGGGGTGGGGGAGAAGAACAGTCTCTTCAACCAGCGGTGCGGGGGAACTAGATGTCCGTTTTTATGGCAAAGAATGAAGTGACTAGACCCCTACATCACACCACAGACAGAAACGGACTCAACTGAATCAAAAACCTAGGTGTAAAAGCAAAAAACGAGACAGCTCTCAGAGGAAAACGCAGGAGTACATCTTTGTGGGCTTGGATTTGCACATTGTTACTTAGTCAACACACGCAACAACAACGACGACGACACAAATACATCGGATGCATCCAAAATTAAACATTTTTGCGAGTCAAAGGACACCCACCATCAAGGAAGTGAACAAGGCAACTCACCCACGCAATGGGAGAAAATGGACCCGATAAGGGGCGTGTGCAGCTAGACTATAGGAAGAACTCTACTCAATAGTAAAAAGATAAGTAACCCAATTAAATACTAATTGGGCGAAGAATCTAAATAGGCATTTTCGTAAAAGACACACAGGTGGACAGTGAACACCTAAAGATGTGCGAAATAAACATCGTCAGCCATCACAGAAACACAAACCAAAACCCGGGAGGCATGGCTTCACGCCCACCAGGGAGGCGAAGATGAACGTTTCAGACAGTAATACGTGTTGGCAAGGGTGTGGAGAAGTCAGAGCTCTCGTCTGGGGCCGGTGGGGACGCGAGATGGTGCAGCAGTGTGACGTTTTGACAGTGGGCGATTCCTTGCAAGGGCCCACCCAGAGCTACCCGTGACCCGGCAACTCCACTCCTTGGTGGACACCCAAGTTAAGTGAATATCTGTGTCTATTAAAAAAAAAAAGTTTGCGCCCCAGTGTTCACAGCAACGTTATTCAAAATGGCCGAAAAGTGGAAACAGCCCAAATGTCCATCAGCGGATAAATGGACAAATGAAAATATGGTCTAGATGTATATGGCATATGATTTGGCTGTAAGAACGAATGCTACACGGACACACGCTACAGCGTGGACGGACTGTGGAAACACGCTTGCTGAAAGGAGCCAGCTACAGGAACCCAAGTGCCGTGTGATTTCCGTTTCTGTGAAGCGTCCAGAACAGGCAACTCCGTTGGGAAGAGCGAGGAGACACGTGGAGCCTGGGGTGGGAGCGGGAGCAGGGGCAGGGGGCGACCGCTATAGGACTCAGAGTTTCTCTGAGGGGTGTTGAAAATATTCTGGAACAAGAGAGCGGGGATGGTTGCACAACTCTAAACATCCTCAAAACCGTTGAATTGTATACTTGAAGCGGGTGAACCGTATGGTATGTGAATGATATCTGAATAAAACTGTTACAAAAACAAAAATCAAAACCCAGGAACACAGAACAGCCCTGCAGGACCAGAGCGGGCCCTGAGATTGCCCCCCCCCCCGCCCGGGGAGCTGTTCCCAAACGTGGGGGGAACTGGGAAGCCCCCTCCAGGCCCCGGGGGCCAAGCTCCTGCCCACGTGTGGCTCCACAGCTCCCAGGTTGGATATTTCTCATGGTGAAGGCCCAGGGACAGGGAGCCAGAAGTCGTCTGCAGCTGGGTGGGGGTGGGGGTGGGGGGTTAGGGGGGCCTGGAAGCCGTGCAGCGGAGATGGAGGCTCCCACGCTCCAGGGCCAAGCTGACGTGACTGAAGCTAAACAGACCCCATGCCACAACGGGGTTACAGCTAATTCTGTGCAGCGCGCGGAGCCCCCGGCCAGCGATGGCAGCCGCGGGGAGGGGCGGCGGGGCGGGCAGCCCCAAAGGTAATTTGCACACGGAGTTTATAAGGCCCCTCAGCTCTTTTTAAACATATGCTTCTCTGATTATAAACAGCTGATGGCTCACAAGATTCAGATTTTCCAGCAAGCCTTCCAAAAAAAGATTACACTCCAAGCAGAGAAAGGTGACCGGGGGCTTTGCTGCTCTCCCGGCAGCTGGAACCACCCCGGTTGCCAGGCTCTGAGCATGTCACATCTGTACAATGTTTGCTGCCATCAACATGTCCCTAGGAGGGCTTTGGCCCTGGCCACGGGCCTGGGGAGGGACGGGGTGAGGGACACGAAGCCCCCCGTCTCAGGGGGGGGGGACCCCCTGCTGCCTGGAGCTGCAGCCAGCCGAGTGAAGCCTCCACCTCCTCCTGTGTTTGCATGGAGGTCACGGGCCGAAACTAGAGTCTTCTGCCGCCCCCCCCCCCCGCCCCCTGTGCTCTCTCCCGGAGGCCTCTGTGCCGACCCCCACCCCGGGGGGGGGTGCTGCCTGTGCTGACTCCGGTTCCCACCACCCACTCTCTTTGGGGACTCAGAGCACACCTAAGGGACGTTAGAAGGGAGGAGAGCAAGAGAGAAACACGGCGGGGACGGCGCGCCCAGCCTGCTCTGCGCGATGGTCGGCCGCCGCGGACCCCGGGGAGGAGGCCGTCCACGTCGAGTCTGCCACGTGGCGTTGCCGCAGCGCTCCGGGCTGCTGGGGCGTCCTCTCCCTGCTGGGGGGACTCTCCGAGGCCTCCTCCACCAATGTCACACAGAATGCCCTGTTCAAGTGGACAACGAAGGAGCCGGGTGTTCCTGGGGTCCCCAATCTTGCTCAGCTGCTGAGGGAGTCTTGGGGAGCGGAGCACCGCTCCGCAGGGGATGCCCGGGCTTTCCAGGGCAGAGGGAGCCCACTTGGATTCAGCACCTGGAGGCTACGTGTGGTGTCCTCTGCCTCGGAAGCACCGTACCCAGCAGGGGACGGCCCCACCCTGCCCGCCACACGACCCTGGTGCAAACGGGGATCCTGTCTGTCCCACCGAGGAGACGGAAGGACATAGAAAGACAAAGCCCAGATCCACCACCTGTTACCTTTCTGGTGCCTGGCTGTGCCTCAGTTTCCCCATGTCCATGGTGGGTTGGGATAGGATGAAGGGGGTCCCTTTTCTAAAGCCCCTTACAACCGGGTCTGACACAGTGACCACTCTGAGCTGTGGGGCAGGCGAGAGGGACCGAGCCCCTTGCACGGAGGGGTCCTGGCCACACCCATTCACTCCTCTTCTGCGTCTGGGCTGCTCTGAGAGCCACCAAGGGGCTCCAGGCGGGATGCGCAGGTGGACGGCCCAGAGCACCCGTGGGCGAGCCAGTCCTGAAGGTGGGGGCTCAGTCCACAGGTGGGGAGGGGGTCTTTCCTGAGCAGGCACACACTGGCCTGGGGGGCCTAAGAGATTGCATCAACACACAACCCTTCTGCCTCTGTTCCGGTGGATGTTTCAGGAGCAGAGGCCTTCCCCAACGTCTGGGGGGGGGGCAGAAACGGGGGGGGGGCCTCGGGGCCACACAGAGGAGGCCACCGGCACACAGACGTGCCTGCTTCCCTGCCGCTGGGGCTGGCCCCCAGAGGGCTTAGCAATGTTCCTGGGCACAGAGGACAGAGGAGGGACAGGCAGAGGGCTTAGCAATGTTCCCGGGCACAGAGGACAGAGGAGGGACAGGGCGGGTTGTCAGGAACCCCTCTCCGAGACCCTGCTCCCATGAGACCCATCGGGGAGTCTGGGGCCTGTCCTCGGGGCCACACAGAGGAGGCCACCGGCACACAGACGTGCCTGCTTCCCTGCCGCTGGGGCTGGCCCCCAGAGGGCTTAGCAATGTTCCCGGGCACAGAGGACAGAGGAGGGACAGGGCGGGTTGTCAGGAACCCCTCTCCGAGACCCTGCTCCCATGAGACCCATCGGGGAGTCTGGGGCCTGTCCTCGGGGCCACCGGCCGCAGGTCACAGCTGAGGGCAGGAAGCTGAACGCCTGGGGAGCCACAGGAGATGCAGACTGAGCCGCGAGCTAAGACGGTGGGGCACCAGGGAAGGAGGAGAGGAAGAAGGGGGGACCCCGCACGGCCGCATGGGGTTCCTGCCTGCCCCAGGTCTGCGCCCTCCAGCGGGGACCCATGCAGAGGGAGATGAGAAAGCACTCAAACTCTCTGCTGTCCGGATGCCCTGGAGGTTGCCTGGCGAAGTGGGGTCCCTGTGCACAGGCCTCAGGGGAGGCAGGGATTGCCCTCAGTCCTACCCGCGTCCCCAAGAACTGAACTGGGATCTTCTCTGGGGAGAAACAGTCCCCCGTGACAGTTCTGTGTCAGCCTCCAGTTCTCAGCTTCTCCCAACCCTATGCACGTGGTCTCCGAGTCACACCAGCTCCCTGCTGCCCGCAGACCAGCTGCAGAGTGGACATTGCCCATCTCTGGGAGGGGGCGCCGGCCTGCACAGGGGCGTGGTTCTCATGGGCACCTCGGGTGAAGAGCTGCGGGTCCAGAGACCGAATTCGAATTCTGGGGAGGCAGAAGTACGATGTGCACGCCTGGGCAGATGTTGCTGTCGGGCGCAGCCCCCTTTCTCCAGATGCCCGATGCCACCGACCGCCAGGGGAAAGCAGCTAGGCGGCTGCCCCTGTCAGGGTCAAAGGCTGGGCCTGGCGGGGGAGGCAGTCCCAGCTGGCGAGCTACTGCCAAGTAACCCATCACCCTACAACTTCAGGCTAAAACCCACACCCACACATCCTCTCCTGGTTTCCGAGGGTCAGGAACCCAGGAATGGCCGGGGGGGGGTGTCTAGCTCAGGGTCTCTTGTGCGGCTGAAGTCAGGAAGCTGGCCAGGGTGGCAGTCATCTGATGGCTCGGCCGGCACCAGAGGGTCCGTTTCTAAGATGGCTCACGCATGAGGCTGTTGGCTGGAGCCCTCTCAGTTCCTCGCTGAGTGAGTGGCCCTCACCGGCGCAGGGCTGATTGAGGGTCCTCACAACATGGCAGCCAGCTTTCTTCCCGAGTCAGTGATCCCAGCGAGAGGGTGAGCAGGAAGTCACTTCCTCCGTGTTCTATTGGTCAGAAGCAAATCAACTAGATTCAGACCACATTCAAGGGCAAAGCGGATATAAAGCTCGGTCTCTTGAAAGGAGGCGTCTCAAAGGCCTCATGGGCAGATAGTCACACCGCTCCGTGGTACTGCGCCCCAGTCTGATGCCTCTTTCTTCTCATTCCTGCCTTTTTTCATCCAAATGACATCCACCCTCTGAGCCCGCCCGGCTCAGTGAGGACATCCTCATCAGTCCTCCGAGGCCCCTGACAGCCGAGCCCGTGCACCCCCTCTGCTCGACCACAGGCCTGGTGGGCTCCACAGCAGTCACCTCGCCCTCCAAAGCACAGAGCTGAGAATTACAGCGGGCTGTCTGCGCGCCCCCGTCCTCACGACCAGTGCCGATGGAGGGACCCTCTGTGATTGAAAAGTATCTTATAACCACCAGAGCGACAGGGACGAGCTTTCTGTTGACGCCTTTCTCAGAGCTTGAGAGCTCATCAAAAACACGTTCTGGTTGGCCCTCGGAGGAGGGCTGGGGTCCTGCAGCACAGGGGTGGCTGTGGAAACGGGGGGCCCGGGTGGGAAGCGGGGAGCAGACAAGCCTGGGGACGGGCTCTCCTGTGGGACGGAACAGCCCCTGAGAAGGCAGAGGTGGAAACGGCCCTTCAGGCAGTGGGTCCGGTGGGGCCTGGCTCACTCGGCTTTCCCACCCCCCATGCCTGGCACCCAACCAGGCCCCAAGCAGGTGCGTAGGAGACAGCTGCCGAGCTCACCCCTCGGAGCAGGGGCTCTGGGAGAACCGGGGCTGGCTAACCAAGGCTTGGCTGTGCGGTGCCCAGACGTATACAACACATGGCACAGCTGCCCTCTGGATGGGCACGGCCCACACCCTGCACTGCCACTCCTCAGGACCCCCTACCTGCCTGGCCTTGAGCGGCTGTGGACCCCAACGCAGAAGAATAAACCTGCCCATGAGGCGGGGTCAGGACCAACCCCGACGCAGGCTAACTGCTAAGGGCGCGCCCCCATCACTCCGTTCCCATGATGCTCTTGGAGACGTGGGGCACTGGAGCCAAGGTCGTCCTGGAACTGGACTACCTCGGGGCATGCAGGACCCCTGCCTGTCACATGTGGTCACCCTGAGCCTTGTGACCTACACCCCAGGACTCTAGGCAGCTAAGACAGGAGAGGTACCATGTAGCTGGGTGGAGGGTGAGGGGTTCACCTATGTATACGGGCTTCACCCAGCCTCTCATCCTGACTCCCTCCCCATCCTAGGGGGCTCCCTGAAGCTCTTCCCTGCCCCCAGCCGTGGGGTCCTGCCAAAGCCAGCTCCTTCGGGGACAATGGTCTGAGCACCTCTCATACTCTGTTAGCTGCCACCGCCTCCGAGCCTCCTGCCTCACACTGGGGGGTGGCAGGTCTCCGCAGAGCCCCCCGGGGCCCCTGGCCTCCCCCTGCCTCCCCTCCATCTAGCAGCCAGCACGATCCTTCCAGAAGGGAGATCTGATCCTTGCCGCCGCTCTGCCCCCCCCGAACCTCTCAGAGATGCCCCCCCCCACTCTACTGCACCCCCACCAGAGCCTGTACGACCCAGAATGCCTGGGAGCTTGCGCGTCCTCCCTGGGGTGCTAAGCTCTGAGTGGGAAACACCAGGCAGGGAGATTGGGAGGGCAAGAGCTTTGGGTGCCGGGGAGATCGGGGTGGGCTGGGGGGTACACATGTGCTGAAGGAGAGCAGGGAGTTTCCGTCAGGGCCCAGGTGAAATGAGGGTGCAGGAGACACTGGAGAGCAAGGCAGAGGAAGGTTCCAGAATGAGGAGACAGGAGGCAGGGTCAGCGGAGACCTTCACTTCAGGGCCAGGGGAGAACCACTGGGTGGAGGGTCATGGGGTCCCAGAGACCTCGCCCAGGACACCTGCAGCTGTGTGTGTGTGCAAGGGTGTGTGTGTTTGTGCCAAGAGCTGCACCGAAGGGGAACTGAGGGGGGCTGCTGGTGCTGGGGGCGTGGGGACAGTGGCTGTCCACTACAAGGGCTGAGCTAGAGAGCCGGCTTCATGGCACCTGCCCCAGGGGGCCCCCGGGTTCCCTGTGCCCCTCTGCGTTCCCGTCTGCTTCAGAGAGCCGTGGGGCGTGGGGGCACGGGCCCTTCCCGGGGAAGATGGCGCTGAGGCGGCCACGTGGCGCTGGGCCTCTCTGCTTGAGGGGGAGGCGGCTCTCTGGAACCGGGCTGAGCCTGAAGCCAGTTCCACCCTTAGAGGCTGGGGGTGGGGGAGCTGCGGGGGAATGAACTGCAGCCCAGAGAAGCCCTGGGCCAGGGCCTGCCACGTCGCGTCCCTCGGCGAGGGGCTCCCACCCCGTTCTTCCCTCTGGCCTGGCCCGGGGTTGGAGGAGGGCTGCAGCTCAGCTTTCCCCCAGGACGCCGAGGGGCTCTGGGCCCCATCTGCACTTCTGTGTTGGCAAACGCTGGAGAATTAGCTCAGCCACTTCCTCCCCTGAACCCCCCCCACCCCCATTCCAAATACCTCGGAATCAAGAGAGAAGCCGAGTGGACGTTTTGAGCCTAATTCTCTTCAGCTGTGTGTGCGTGTGTGTGCACTCGGGTGCAGGGGCCTGTGAGGAAACCTTTTGAACCCCGAAAATCAGTGCTAGGGGGAGCATGAAGAGCGTGAGGTCAGCCCCCGCCCCGTACAGATGAGATAAACCAGGCGTCCTCTGTCACATAGGGAACTGGGGTAGAGGCCACCCAGTGCCGGGGCTCCCCACCCAGCAGTCCTGCACCCTGAAAGGTGACAAGGGTCAGGCACCACATCCCAGGGCTTCCACAACCAGAGAACCCCCAGGCCGGTCTGGGGCTTGAGAGGGACCCCAGTACAACCAAGAGATGAGCTAGCTGTGCCTGCCACCCCTTCCCAAACGCTGCCGACATGCCCAAGGCCAGCTCCGGACTCCCCCCTCCTCCCAGCGTGCCGGGCAGCCCCCAGTTGGCCCTGGGCTGGCCTGGAGTCCACCCAGCCTCGCACATGCTTCTCCAGCCAATTCCCACATGTCTCTTGTCTCCTGACGAGACAACAAACCCCTCTTAGTCTCGGACTGCTTTCCTCCCTGTCTCCCCCAAAGGACTAGAGAAGGGGTGTGGGCAGGGGGGGCACACAACAGGTGCGCTCGGGCTGGCAGTCGGCACTGGCTGATTGACAGCACCCCATGTGCAGTGAGGGGTGAGGGGTGAGGACTCGGCCGCATGAGACTCAGAGCTCTCCTCCCCGACAACTGTGTCAAAGTCGAGAGCAGCAGGCTCCCTGGCTGGGCTCGAAGCACACCAAGATACCAAGAACCGGTGCCTGTCGGGTTTCCCGTGAGGGCCTCCCTGAGCGGAAACCCGGAGGACCCAGGGCCTGAAGGTCGGAGGTTAGAGGGGGGGGTCAGTGGAGCAAGCACCATGATTATGAAAATACACACGAGGGGATCTGGCCACTTGTGAGATGGGCCTCCATCCATCCAGGTCCACCATGAGAAGCTCAGTTTTGTGAAGGATAAGATCAAATCGACTGCGTTTTCACAATTTTAAAAATCAGTTTTCATGAAATCCCAACCAACACCGTTTGTCACTCTTGACTAGGAGGGTGGCCATCCTAGGAAGCGGACTTGCTTCTGGTGGCTCTTCATCTCATGACCGACATCCTTGGATTAAGGACAAAGCCGACACCGAAAGGTTGGGGGAAAGCTTGTGTTCCTGAGCGAGGACCAGAGGGGTCACCCTGGCGCTTCCATACGACGCGCCTGACCCGAGCAACCCAGGGCACCGGAGGCCTGATCACAGAAACAGTCCAGGACTCTGAGAATTTCTCGTGTCTTTTCTACTAGATTGGACACCCCATGTCAGCAGGGATTCCTGTCTTGTTGAAATCTGTGGAATCTCTCTGAACACCTCTCACCCCCCCCCCCATGTACTCAGGGAGGTGGAAATGGATGTGCCCAGGGGATACCTGGGAAGGGTCCCGGCCTCCCACGGAAGAAGGCAGGAGGCCATGAGAGGCAGGGTTCTGAGCTGAACTTCACTTCTCACAGCAGCAAGGACTGGGGTGCAGCCTACTCCCACCTTCACCCGAATGTTTCAGCATTGCTTTCCCATATGCTCTCTCTCCCTCTTGTCGCAACAGCGCCATGAGGCTGGCAGCAGCCCCGCCCCCACCTGTCAGGGAGGGGTGGCAGTACTGCAGAGTGTGGGCCAGGACTCCAGTCTCTCCCTGCTGTGACCGGCCAGGGCAGGGAAACAGCAGTCACCCGGTAGGAGTGGGGGAAGGGAGGCTGGGCAGGCAGGGGAGCCGGCAGCTGAGGAGGCAGGGAGGTGGTGGGAGCACCAGTGGGCCTGGGCTCCAAGCCCGCGGGGCGAGTTCCATCACCCTGCAGGACTTCCCATATAAAATACAAGTTCAAAGATAGAATGATTAAAGATTTCAACATGGTGACACACCAACAGAGCCTTACACCCTAAGCCTGGGGTCCTTCAGGGCATGAGACTGACCCTGTGTGATGGTACTGTTAGAACCTGCTTCTGGGAGAGGCAGACGCTCAAACAACACCCAGCCAGATGGCAAGGGTGGACATGACCTTCTGAATCAAGTGCCCCAACCCAGGCTTGCCGTCTGGCCTTCCTGTGGGCTGGGCAGGGAATGAGAAGACCACCAAGCAGGGCATCCTTTCTGAAGGTCAGAAAGCAAGCTGTTGACCCCTGAAAAGACGCCATCATTTCCCCATTCTCCCCCAGGCTGAACCACAAAGAAGAAACCAACTGAGCCGTGGAGAGATTCTGGGCTCTTTGTGGACCTATATTTCAGGCAAAGGCAGTTGAGGTGAACGCCCTTGTGGCATGCTTTGGGTGTGCAGATGACTGCTGATTTGGCTGGCTCTAGCCTCCTTTTTCCTCCCATTTGAAGTCAACCTTGGGTGGAGGTGGCAGGGGCTACAACTTCTCAGAACATACGGAAAGTTCTACATGCCAAAAACATTTTGCAGTTTGCACAGAAGGCCCAAACTGTCCCAGACTTGCTGGTAAAGCCTCAGTGGATAGAGTGCCCCATGAGGTCAGGCTCCCTGACTGCTGTTTGCTGCAGAGTACCAGTGTGAGTTCAGTAGCCATGCAAGATGGATGGATGGATGGACGGACAGGAGGATGGATGGATGGACGGGTGGGTGAACAAGTGGACATGTGTGTGGATGAATGGATGTATGAATGGATGGATGGACAAATGCCGGGATAGACTGACAGACGGATGGATAAATGATGAATAAATAGACGGATGGATAGATGATGGATGGATAATGGATTGATGAGTGGGTGGACAGGTGGGTGGGTGTGTGGATGATGGATGGGTGGGTGGATGGATGGACCCACACATGGGTAGGTGGGTGGATGGATGGGTGCGTAGGTGGGGGAGTGAGTTTGTGATAGAGAAGATAGTCAATAGACGTGGCTTCTAGGCAAGGGGTAAATCAGGTGACACTCAGGGTTGTAGGGGTCAAGGCAAGAGGCTGACTTCCTGGGTTACCTGGGCCCTCCTTCAGGCACCCTGATCTGTCAGAGTCCTGGCACCTCCTTTCCTCCCAGGATCTCCCAAAGACTAAACAACATATCTTTTGCAGAGGCCCTGCCACGGGTCATACTGAGAACACCAGCCACTCTCCTATCCCAGCATGCAGTCCCATGCCTGTCCGCCCTTGTGGACCCTGGAGCAAAGGTATGCAGCGGGCGACCGAGTGCCGCCACTAGCCTATGGGGGACACTTGGGGGCTCGGGTTGGCACACGGAGGAGAGGCCAGGTCTCCGGCGACCCCATTCAGTGCTGTGTTGATGCGCAGAATGGACCCCGAATCCTAGGACCACCCGGTAGGGGCTGCACTCCCTCTGAGCCCTGAGCAGACAGGGCGGGGCGGGGCGCAGCACAGGGCGCTGGACTCGCCCAGCCAATGCACTCCTGGGTGGCATCCGCAACGGCCCCTCTCAGCCAATAGCAGAGCGCGGCACTTGCCTTGCCGCGGCCAGCCAATCCATGCCGCGTAAGGCTGCAAGCCCACCCTGCGGGCCTGTCCAATCAGCAGCGGGGTGGCCGCCACGTCGACCTAGGTCCCGCGCTACCGCACCCCCGCTCCTCAGACGGTCGCCGCCCGCCACGCGGCAAGCAGCTCGCTTGGGGTTCTGCAGGCCGCGCTCCTCGCTCCTGGCTCCTCGGGCGGCGCTCCTCGGGCTGCGCCCTGCAGTTCGAGCTCCTCCGACCGCGCTCCTCGCTCCTCGGGCTGCGCCCTGCAGTTCGAGCTCCTCCGACCGCGCTCCTCGCTCCTCGGGCGGCGCTCCTCGGGCCGCGCCCTGCAGTTCGTGCTCCTCCGACCGCGCTCCTCGCTCCTCGGGCGGCGCTCCTCGGGCCGCGCCCTGCAGTTCGTGCTCCTCCGACCGCGCTCCTCAGTCCGCGCTCCTCGGTTTGCGCTTCTCGGTCTGCGCTCCTCGGGCCTCGCTCTGCAGTCCGTGCTCCTCCGGCCGCGCTCCTCGGGCCGCGCCCTGAGCTAGTCCGCACTACTCGGTTTGCGCTCCTGGGGCCACGCCTGCAGTCCGTGCTGCTGGGTCTGCGCTCCTGGGTCCACGCGCCTCACGGCCGGGCGTGTCACGCATTGCGCTTTTGAGTCCGGGCTTCTCCTGGCCGACTCTCCTGGAGGCGAATCCCCTCGTGGCGGATCTCCTCACCGCGGACTCTCCTCGCCGCCCCTCGGCGCTGCAGCGCATCCAAC
The DNA here is from genome assembly GCF_036850995.1 of Saccopteryx leptura. Taxonomy (NCBI): domain Eukaryota; kingdom Metazoa; phylum Chordata; class Mammalia; order Chiroptera; family Emballonuridae; genus Saccopteryx; species Saccopteryx leptura. Next base: position 2,460,759 of record NC_089503.1, on the reverse strand, counting down.
TGGACTGGGGAGCCGGACGGGCGATCGCCGGCGCTCCCAGGTGAGCTCTGCGGCGGGCGGGGTGGGGCGGGCGGGGGTCACTGTGCTCAGCGCTCCCGCCCTCCGGGCCGGCCTGGCCGGCGCGCTCCGCTCCGCGCCTCGTGGGGAGCCGAGCCGGGGACCGGGGTCCGGTCGTGGTTCCGAGTCAGGGACGCGCGAGTCCGCCTCGTGGAGTTGAGTCGGGGTCTGAGTTTGGGATCGTGGTGCGGCGTCGGTCGTCTGCCTCGTGCTTCGAGGTCGGGGTCTGAGGGTTGCGTTCCGTGTTGGGGTCGGGGTTCCGAGCCCGGGCTGGAGGTCTGAGCCCGGATCCGAGCCGAAGCCCGTACTCCACGCTGTGGTTCCGAGCCCGGGATCCGAGGCGAAGCCCGGACTCCACGCTGTGGTTCCGAGCCCGGGCTGGTGGTCCGAGCCCGGGATCCGAGGCGAAGCCCGGACTCCACGCTGTGGTTCCGAGCCCGGGCTGGAGGTCGAGCTGGGGATCTGAGTCGGTGCTGGTGGGTGTGCTGAGGTCCGCGGAGGCGCCTTTTCGGCGGCCGCGGGGCTTGGGATTCGGGGTTCCCGGTCGGTCCGGGCGGCGGATCCGGGCTGGTGATGCGCATCCTGAGTGTGATCCGACCTGGGGACTTGGATCCGGAGTTGAAGCCGCGGCTTCTCGTCGGGGCGGCGGTGCTGGGCGCAGGGTCGGTCCGAGTCGGGGCCGGCCTCGGTCCTGCGGGGTGCTGACTATCGGCGGGTGCCGACCCGTGTGGGCAGAGCCGGACCAGCCTGGCATTCGGGTGGGTCAGAGTCACCTTTCTGCAGATGGGGTGGCGCCGCCCTGTCCCGAGGGGCAGGGGCACGGGCACAGGCGGGGCTGAGAGCGGCCACACCGCCTGCGTGGGGACCGCCGCTTCCTGCCGCGCTGGGCCCCCGCGGCCGCGCACGCCCCGCAGCGCCCCGCACCCGCCCGCAGCCGATCACTGCCCGGCCTGGCTGCCCTCGGTGGAAAAGCAGGCAGGCGGGATTAACTGGATTTCTACGGTGTCTCAAATGATCCATTTCTGCACCTGTTTTCCAGAGACTCTGGGAGAAAAAATTTAAGGATTGGGTTGCTTGATTATGGTGCTATTTTAATGTTTCCAAACACGCTGAAGAGAAAGCGGGCTGTTGTAGGTTTATGCTCTGGTTAGAGGGGGGGTATCTTTGGAAATTACAAACTGGAGCGTGTCTAAACTCAAAGGAGGAGAGCAGGAGAAAGGAAGGTGATGAGCTATTTCTCTTATGGGCGAGTCCCGTGTCCAGCGTTAGCTGACCCAGTCCCACAGGGTATGAGACAATTCTTAAACAAGTGGGATTTCTCCTAGGAATGCAGAGATGATCCAATATCAGAAACCCTATCCGTGTAATTCGCCACATGAAGGGACTGGAGGAGAAAAACCATATGGTTCCCTCAGCAGAGGCAAGAGAATTGTATGATAAGAGCGTAGTGCCTGGGTATGATTTCAAGGATGGGGACATGGCTTTACCAGCTAGGGCCAGAAGTGCGTTTCCCTAATTTGATACAAGGTATAGACCAAAACTTTTCAGCAAACTTAGTAAAGAGACCAAAAGCATGTGTTTCCTTTTATGGACAAGGAGCAGGCGTGTGATGCTGTTCTGGTCAGCCTAACGCAACAGGAAAGAACAGGGAGCCAGAGGCAGAGAACTGCCGGTCGTGAGATTGTCTACAGCAGGGTTCTCAAACCTTCTGGTCTCAGGACCCTTTCTTTGTTGCTCTTAAAAAACGATTGAGGTCCCCAAAGAGCTTTTGTGGGTTATATTTGTTGAAAGTTACCGTCTTCGAAGTTAAAACCGAGAAACGTTGAAAACCCAGGACTGTATAAAGCACATCTCCCTCTGGGGTCATGCTGCCTTTGCAAAGACTCTTTAATTCGGAGAGAGAGAAAGCAGAAAAGGCAGCTGATGTCTGGGTGTCATTAGGAAAATGGTTCTGACCTTGCGTGAAAGGGTCTGAGGGGCTCCTGGGGTCCTCAGACCACACTTTTAAAACTGCTGAGCTACATGGAAAAAACAAATGAGGTTGGTTTTAGAACTAAAAAGAGGCTCTGCCAACATTTTCGGATATAAGTAAATGTTTGGTAAATCCTCAGCGCTGTCGATAGCTTCTACAACGTTAAGGGAAACGACATATAATGAAGTCAGTTTTACCATGGGGCTAATTGATATAAATACGAGTTAAGTTCCTGTGGCATCTCATCAATGTTCTGAAAGGACCTTGAAGGAAATGTTATTCGTAGACTTGCTGTACCTCCACCCCCCCCAAACGTTTCTCTATGCTAATAGTAACTAAAAAAGTATAACAGAAGTTAAGGTAGCAATCAGAGTAACAGCACAGTTTATATCAAGTCTAGGAATTAACAAAGCATACTTCTACAGAGAAAATTGTAAATTCTATGGAAGGGTAAGATCTTTTGATATGGAGAGAGAGAGAGAGAGAGTCTATTCTCATGGTTGGGGCAGCTTAAAGTTAGAAAGATGTCAGGTTTTTTTTCAAATCTGTTAATTTCATACAGCTCCACTTAATACTTTTAGTTGGAGCTTTTGAGGAACTTGACAAACATATTCTAAAATGGATGTGAAAGAAAAAGACCTACAAACGCCAAGTAAACTTTGAAAAAGGAGAACAGGGAAGGCCTTGTCCCAGCGGATCTCAGGGTGCCCTGCAAGCTTCAGCCATCAGAAAGGCGGTGGACAGAAGCCCAGCAGGGACCTCAGAGGCAGCCCTGAACCAGAGGAGGGGGGCATGAGATAAAGGGAGTGCCACATGCTTAGGGGGGCTGCTGACCAGGTGGGAGTGGGAAAACTAGCCCTGAACGGAGAGTCCTACCTGACCCACTTGGAAAAAGCGGACGCTAAATGAACTACAAGATTTAAAAGTAAAAGGTACTTGATGTTTGTTTGGTAGAGGAAGATGATGAAGAAGAGTTCCACGGCCCAGACTAGAACCAGAAAACACAGACTCTTGTGACTAAAACTCTTGAACTCTTAACAGATAGGGAATTTAGTATTTCTGTTAATTCATTGTGACAAAGGTCAAGAGTCATTTCACGACACTACTGAGACATGGCTTGCCTTGATCATCCCGGCTCGCGTTAATTTGCCCAGGTTACAGATGACAAGTTAAAAGATACTCGAAGCAATTAAAACTGATAAGGAGTAACTGCTGAAACATACCAGAAGGTCCTGACGGATCAATAAGGAAAAGATTGGAAGCCCAAGTGGTATTAGCGGGCAGTGTGCAAGAGGATTAACGCCTATGTGGAAAAAAGAAATGCTCACGCTCCTCAGTAATCAGTGAAATGCAGATGAGGAGCGACAGATACTCTTCCTAGGAGAAGAATGAGAAGGTATGAGAATGCCAAGGGTGGGCAGAGACGCAGGAGACAAGCCTCCCTGTGTGCTGCAGGTGGGAATGGAGACAGACTCAGACGCTCTGGGTTCTGGAGAGAGCCGTCCAGCAAGCACTTCTTCCTCAAATAAAATATTTAATACCTGCAACCCAGCCGTTTCCCGCCTGGGTAAACAGCGAGAGCCGTTCTCACCAGAACAACGAGGGGCTCTGTGCAGCACTCAGGGCAGCCCCGCCGCGGTGGGGGCGGGGAGCTGGAGCCTGGCACTGTGGTTAAGGGGTAATGACTGGATGTACACTTCACAAAATGGGGACGTGTGCAAGCACGGCGCTGAGCGACACGCGTGCCAGCCAGAACGAGGGCCCCGGTGCACGGCTCTGTGCTGAGACGAAGGTCACACACCACTCCAATGTGCTGGGCGCGTGCGCACAGTGGTGTAGAAAAATGACATGGAGTGGTTAGCTGTCCCTGGCCGGAGGGATGCAGGGCTGGGGAACGGGGATTCGATGGTCAAGCAGGGAAAGGGACAGAGGGATGCCCCCCCAGGGACCCTCCTAGGGCGACAGAGTTTCATTGAACTCAGGGGCTGTGGTTAACGAATCCTATGTCCTGTTCAGTAGAGGCCAAGAAGGAAGGAATAAATGCATGTCCCCTCCCTCCCCTGACAGGCACCCTCTAGTGGCTTCCACTTCTGAGAAGTAAAACTCAAATTCCATCAATTTTTACAAGATCTGCCCTGCCCTGTTTATTTTTTTCCCCCTGCCGCCAACATTCTGCCTGTATCTCAAACAGCCAAGTGCCTCAGGGCCTTTGCACTAGCCAGCCCTGCCTAGCTCACCCTTCCCTGTGGTTTCTCAAGGACAATTCCCTATCACCCTTTAGATCTCACTCTGAAAGACCTCCTGCCATTTTAGTCACGTCCTTCAGTCGCTTGCTGGGTCAGCACAACGTGCGAGCCTCGACAGGCACAGGCTGCGCCACGGGATTTTCTAGTTCCTCAGGCATCCACTTATTTGTTGCCGGGAGGGAGGCCCCGTGAGAGCGCGTCTGTCTTCTCCACAGGGTCTGCACACGGTGGGTGCGTCATGCGTTTCTGTTGAATGGCTTCATTGATTTGTTGAACGGAGGAAGAGGCCTAGCCGGGAAAGTGTGTGTCTGTGTTCTGAACGCCATAGGAAAGTAAGCAGCGTGTGAGGACCCCAGCCACGCACACTGCGCTGGGGACGTTTGGTGCTGGGCTCTTCTTCGGTGTGGGGCGGCTGTCTTTTCGTGTTTTAAGATATTTAGCAGCCTCGACCCAGTACATAACGTGTAGCACCCCCATAGTTGTGTTAGTCACAAAAATGTCTCCAGACAGTGCCACATGTCCCCGGAGTGGGGAGGGGGAGTACCCCAGGTGAAGGCCACTCAGCCTGAAACCAGCTCCGCTCTGGCCCGTTCAGTGAAGCCAGCCCTGGCCTGCATCTTAGCAGACTCAGCACCCGCAAACTCACCCTCAGTAAAAAAGACCCTGACCCGGGCCTGGCCAGTTGGAGTCCCCCCTTCCATGGCCAGCGGTGGGAGCATGGCAGGTGTCTCATGTCCCACGGCCTGTGGGCTGCCACCGAGGGCTTTGCTTAGAAGCATTTTTCAGCTGCAGGCTCTTAAGCTGCTGTTGGCAGGAGTACCTATGGCTTGTCCAAAGTGGAGGTGGCGTGGACGGAGGCCAGGTGGGCCCTCTCACTTTCAGTTAGTGCGGACTGATGAGTGACGGCCTGTCTATGGACAGTGGATCCAGAAGGTCTGCACTATGCACTTGAGGAGGAAGGGTCGAGGGGGCCTCAGCAGGACCGGAGCAGGGAGTGGTAGACTGTAATAATGTCCTTCCGCCCCCAGGGACCCTCCAGCCTTTGCCACGTTCCTCCTTGCCGGCTGGCTGGCCCCAGCAGAGCTGGGCCACACTGACCGGGAGCCTGGGTAACCCAGCGTTCCCACCAGATCCTGCCCGCCAAGCCCAGCATGCACCAACTCTCCCGGCAGCTCCGACTGAGAAAGGAAAGCCTTTCCTGGGGCCGTGGGGAGGCCCTTGTTTGCAGTTTCAATGCTGCCTCCTGTGTGGAAGAGCCCTTGCGCCTCCAAAGAGCTCTGGGCATCGGGCTCACCCTCCCCAGCAGCCCGGCCTCAGCCAGGAGAAGAAACTGATCTAATAGGCCTTTCTCCTGCTTAATTGTAGCAATTAGTGTCATAGAATGGGGACTCTCTGGGGGGCCTGGGCCTGGCATACAAGCCTGTCCGGAGCTCAGGCCTCTGTCCCCACAGACTGGGCCTCTACCTAAGTTCTGGCTCGTCTTTTTTTTGGGGGGGGGACAATGCCCTGGGCCTGCTGGGTGATCGAGGGAGTTATGGCAAGTGTGTGCCCATACAGGTTGGCTCAGTGGCCACACAGGTGACCCTGGGCTATGACACGTGACCCTCTTAGAAGAGGGATTGGCTGGAACCACGAACCAGACCATGTCCAGGAAGGCAGAGGGAGGCCATCCCGTGATGTGACGTGACAGAAAGTAGTCTGGAGGCAAATTCCACTCGTAGAATGCAGTTCTGTCCCTCCCCTCCCTCCACGAGGGAGCTCCTGGTCCTTCACTCAGCAGGCGTAGGGCGGCCCCCTGTGCGCCAGGCGCCATGCTGGGAGATTCCAGTGCACGCCACACGCCCCCGCTAGTGACAGATAGAGGCTGCGGCCCAGCTGACTCAAGGCGGAAAGTGCCATCCACACGGTGCTTTTCCGGGCACTGAATGCCATCTAAGAGGCAGGGCAGGGATCACTGCCCCACTGCACAGATGGTCACTGAGCAAGTCCTTGTGGAGAACTCATCGGGCAGCAGACAGCGGCCCAGGCAGAAGGGACTGAGCAGGAGCAGGAAAGGGGCCCCTGCCCTCGTGGGGCTCGAGGTCCAGAGGGGAGAGAGACTGCCCAGTGAGGGCGCGTGTGCTTTACTGCACCCCAAGGAGGAGGACGGCGGAGGTCCCTAACAAGAACCACCTGCTCATGGGTCTGCACCGGGAAGCCGTCTGGGGTCCTCGGAGCTCCTTTGGGGAAGGCTGGGTGGTGACACGGTGGTGGGGGAGGGGGTGGGGGGAGGCAGAACAAAGGCCGCAGGCGAAGGGCCTGTGACGGAGGGAGCCGTGAGCCAAAGGGACAGAGGGGAGATAGGCATCTGAACTAGGAGAGATGAGGGGAGGGGGCTCGCTGCTGACGGAGGTCCAGCCAGTCACGCTGCCGTGCCGCCAGGGACTCCGGCCTTTCTGAGAGCCCTGAGGGCCACTGGGAGATCTCAGGCAGGGAGTGACTCAGTGGGACCTGCCTTCTGAAGGCTTCTCTGTCCCCTGAGGAGAGAATGGACTGAAAGGGGACAGAGGTCACTGCAGTGCCCAGGGACAGTGTGGCTGTTGACCAGGGCAGAGGTGAAGGGACTAGGGGGAAGCAGGACCCTTCCAGAGGAGGCGAGGGGGGCCGTCCTCCTGATGTGGTGAGGGGCTGACATGGCAACCAGGGAGAAGAGGTGTCGGAAGTGGTTCTGGGGTTTCCCTTGTGTGACGGCAGGGGGTGGCAGGGACACTTGGCAGTGGAGGGGCCTTGTGCCTGCTGGTGGGCGTGTGAAATGCCAGCGACCATAGAAGGGAGCTGCCCACCAGGTGACTGGGGTGTGGACTGAAGGGCAAGGGCCAGGCCAGACAGACCCTCTGGTGTCAGGGCTGCACAGATGGTGCCAGAAACTGAGATCTAGGGGGGCAGCAGTTTGGGGGAGGAAGAGGAGAGAACCCAGGCCAGGGGGGAGACTGTGGGTGGAGCCAGAGAGGCGGCAGGCAGGCAGGCACCGGCCTGAGGGTCGCGGCCCTCCCCAGGCTGGAACCAGTTCTCCTGGGACTCTGACCAGTGGTGGTGGCCACTGCCACAGGCCTGAAAATGGCCCTCTGGGATGTCCCGCCAGCGGCTGTGGCTCTCTGCTGGCCACCTTTCCCCGGGACAGATGAGGAGAGGCCCGTTCCCCTATGGTCCTGCCTTCTCTCCCCCGCCCTCCACCCTGGGGACCAGGGCAGCAGAGGGCCCTCCCGGCAGCACTTGTGGAGGGAAGCCGGGTCTGCTCTTGGGGGGCGGCCTCGTCCTTGTGGGGCTGCTCCTTCCATAACCTCGAAAGGGTGGAACCACCCCCTCTCCCCGATCCTAACGAGAAGCCAGCAAGCTGAGAAAATGGCCTTGAATGGGCTGGGATGAGGAAACAAAGAGGCCGTCAACATCAGAGCCACAGAGGGGGCAGGGATGCTGGTGGACCCCACGCAGACAGCAGTTTCTCGGTTTCAGTGCCCAGACCCAGAGACTCGGCTGAGGAGGGACGGCCGGGCGTTCGGGGGGCGGCAGCGGCCCTGCAGCTCTGCCTTCCTGATTACTAGTTCAAACAGGCTTCAAAGGCTCCAAAGGGGTTAACTGCAGAGCCTCCAACTCCTCCGCTTGCTAATTTTTAAACGCAGCTGAGCTCTGAGCGCCCCTCCCAGAAGGCCCTGAGAGGGCCTCCGCGCAACCCCCACCCCCACCCCCATCCGCCAGGAATCCACGTGCGTCTAGAACAAAGACTCCCGTTCCCTCCCTCGTTCAGCTTGTTCTGGTGCCTAAGCCCAGCCTTCACCCTGAAGCCCCGGCCCTCCGATCAAGCCTGGTGGGCTCGCACACATGGCCCTGGCTCCCAGAGTGCAGCTTGGAGATGCACTCCAACTGGGACCAACCCCCTGCCCCCCACGGAACCCAGATGGGAGCAGTAGCTTTGGACTCCCTCCCCAAAAACCAGCTCCCCAAAGTGGGAGAGCAGCCGCCTCGGAGCCGGGGCACTGGGGAGAGTGTCCCCACAGCCTGAGCCCCACAGTTTCCCTTCTGACCACCCCCCTACCCCTGCCCCGCCAGGCTGCACCCCCCTGCGGGGGTGCCAGGGCACACACACTGTCCTTGAACCACTGGATGGGATGAGTACCCTCAAATTCTCACAGACGGCCCCGGCCCCGGCCCCTGCCCCGGCCCCTGCCCCTGCCCGCAGGCCCTGACCATCCACTAACTCATCCACTAAAACACACACACGTGTGCCCAGTCCCAGACCCGCTCCCCGGGTAGGCCTAGCTGTCTGTCCCCTCTTCATGTCACTTGCCCAACCCACAGCCCTTGTGGCATCTTCTCGGGACGGAAGCTGAGACCCCACCAGGTCCCGAGACCTGGCCTCCCCTGTCACACTCATCCACTTCTGGCCTCTGGGACCCTCCTTTCCTCAGGGAGGGGACAGCCCCTTCTCAGAGCAGGCACATGTCACACGAGAACAGGCATGCTGAGTGGCAGTCGTGTTCCTTCACCACGCAGCACCTTAATGGCCTCACATGTGACTTGATTTCATCCCTAACAGCCCTGCAGGGCGGGAGGCATTGCCCACACGCGCAGATGTAGCAGAGGGGCTTGGCCACACAGAGCGACTCCCTTGACACCACTGGGCGCTGACATGGTAGTTGAGCCCTGTCCCTGGGGAGACCAACCTCCACGTCCTCTCCCACCTGGGAGGGCTGCGTGTCCTCTCTTGGGCCCCTATCTTAACCTTGGGAGAGAGAGGCCCCTCTCCGTTCTGCCGGAGAGGCAGTCTGGGAGACCGCAGGAGAGGCAGGGCCGGCCCCCCGAGCCTCACAGGCCTGCTCAGCCCGCGCAGGGCAAAGGCCAGGCTGAGGCCTGTCACTGTCAGGCAAGGCAGCTGGGTCCAAGAGGCCTTCCCTCTACACACAGGGGCGGGTGTCCAGAAAGAGGCCCGAGGCCATGGCTCCCCCCCGGCAGGGCCAAGTGCCACCTCCGTGGAGCATTGCTTCTCTTCCTGCACGGGCTGCTCTGGAGCCACCGTCTGCCCTCAGCTTCCCGTACACAAGGGGGACTGTGCCCAATCTGGGTGCAGAGGCCAGCTGCCCGGTACTCTCTCCCCTGGCCCTGGCTCCTCAGCGGGCCACTCGCCCACTGCCCCTTCATTCTGCTGCCAAGGCTATGGGCCACTTGTTGGCTTATTTTTTGCTCCTGAAATGTCTGGGTGTTCGAGAATCCAGAAGATACCCCTTCAAAGAAATGTCCACTTCATTTGTGGATTCGTCCTTCATTCTGTCCCTCCTCTGCAGACCCAGTGCTTGGACACGGGGCATCCCATGGGGTGCCCCCTTTGAGCTCCCAGGCTGGTAGACAAGGCAAGGGAGTAGGGTTATGACGTGGAATATTTGGGGGACACACCAGCTGGCTGGGGCCATGTCCCTTCTGGGGCCAAGAGGGTAGGGGGGTTCTCAAAGCATGTTCTACCCTGGGCTCTCTGAAGAATTCCAGTGCCCGGAAGGAGGCAGGGCAGGGCGCAGGGGTCTCTGGGGGCGTGTGTGCCTGACAGGCAGGGCTGCCCCCCCAGCCTCCCCGTCTCCCTCAGCTGGGGCCTCCTGCCCCTCCTTAGGCCCCTCTTCCCAAGGCTGCCAGAGAAGGCCGCGTGCTCAAAGGGGGTGGGGGCGGGGTTGTATCCCCAGAGTGGCACTGAGTCCCAGGGCAGGGTGGGGGATTATCTGTGCAGGCTGATAGGAACATCCCCCAAGGGCTGACTTCAAAGTCGCTCTGCCTGGCTCTCTGCATCAAAGTCAGCAGGCTGTTTGAACATTAAAAGGGGAGGGGCAGCCGCCCAGTCACCTGCACCTTGCTTCTCTCCTCAGGGTCTCAAAGGCCTTTCTGTACAGGCAGGTGGGGGCCAGACCAACCCCATCCCAGGCAACTGAGCCCCTATCTGGAGGGGGGTGGGAGGGACAGCTGCCCCTCCAAACCCCGCAGAGGGTGCTCTGCATCTCAGGCCTCCAGGGTTCCTCTCCTGGGCCTTCCAGAGGGACCCTACAATGCAGACAGAACACAGCGTGCCCCCCATTGTCCCTCCCAGCCCAGCCCAGCTCACAGCTGTGCTGTGTGACTTCCAGCCTGCCCTCCCCATCCTGGGCACCTCTCCGGGACGGGTCCATTGTGGTGGGTGGCAGAGGATGTAGTCGTGGTGTGTGTGATGAGACAGCCCAGCAGTGCCCACCAGCAGCTCTCGGCCACCCAACTGGGATCCCAGCTCTAGCGGAGTTGAGGGGTGTGTTGCTGGACAGGCAGCTAATCATTCTTATGCCTCATTTTCCTTATTTGCGAATGGATGCTAAAACTAGCGGGCATCCCTTGTGGTCACTGGGCTGGCTCAAGGGCCAGCTCGGCCAGTGCTGAGTCAGCAGTGCATAGCCCTTGTGGCACTGGGGCCACCAGGCCTGGCTGTATGCCCTCTGCCCTGCCATTCAGAGCCCCAGGGAGCCGAAGGCCAGGTCCCGTGTCCTCTGAACTGGTGAGGTGTGGCCCAGAGAGCTGGCAAATGGTAACAACTTCTGAAACCACAGAAAGTCCCCCCCCCCCCACATGAGAGGAAGGTCACTCTAGGAAGCGACGCGTGTGACCTGCCTGGATTGTCCAGAGGCCTCGGTTTCCTCCTCTAGACAGAGGCTTGTCATGGCACCTCCCTCCCGACGAGATGGTCCGGGCAGGAGAGCCCTGCAGGACTGGGCGCGCCTGTCCTCGGTGGGCTCAGGGCAGATCCCCCCTCCTTCTGAGCTCTCTGCCGAGGCTGGGGTTTTTCCACCCGGCCTCCTTCCCTAGCCCACCCCGCCCATCGGGGCCCCTGGGTGACCCCAGCCTAGCCAGGCCCCAGAAGCACAGACGTGTCACAGCCGAGCGCAGCCGGGCGAGCGTGTGTGCCCCCGACCGGAGGGGTGCTGCCCCTCCCTCGCACGGGAGACATCAAAGGGAAGCAGGAAGCGGCGGGCCCCGCTGACCCCCAGCGGGCGGGAGGAGAGCGCTGTCACAGCTCAGCCTGGGGCCCCACTGCTGGGGATTTTCCATCCCACCAGGATTTCCGCAGGACACCCCGACTCCGGCCTTTGAGGCTCCTCAGGAACCAGGGTTTGGGCTGCAGCCTGCCGGGGCAGGGCCGGGGGGCCGGGCCGGGTGGCTTGGTAGCATTGTCCAGGGGACGCCACGAGGCCTCTGTCCTCAGTCTCCCCACAGTTGGCTGGCTGTTGGCTCAGGTACATCAGAGCAGTGTCCCCTGGGCTCTGGGACCTGGTGGCCAGGAAGGAGAGACCCCAGGTTTTGCAGAGGGCCTGAGTGGGACGGAGAAGGGAACCCGCCCCTGCCGGCCAGCCATACCTCCTCGATGGGGCGGCAGGCCCGGGGCCACCCAGGGGGCTCTGCCAGGCCCACTGGGAAGAGAACCGCACCAAGAACAGCCCCAAGTCCTGGGTTCCCGGGTGACCCTCCTGGACAGGCTACAACTGACTGAGGCAGCTCAGACAGCAAAGCCCACGGGTGCACGGCAGCTCGGAGCCCCCAGCAGAACATGGGCACCACAGCTGGGCCGGCTGTCCAAACACCGGACCCGAGGCCTTATGGCCTGTGAACCCCACGCCCTCACAGCCTCTGTGCCTGATGGACAAGCCCAGGCTCAGATTTCTCCAGTGCAGTGTGTGGGCCAAGCTCTCTATTCGATATGTCCTGCTCAGGGCAACAGTGTCCCTCCTGGGGTCTTGTCCCCCTAGAGCTGAGATGGCTGGGCCTGGTTCTGTCCTCACCTTCGCTCACCAGGAGGATGGACCGCATGTGCCCTGCGTCACCAAGGCACTCGAGGACCTGGGCTGGCTGACACACGCCAGGGCCCTCTAGCCAGAGGGAGCTGCCCCCAAGTCCCTGTGGCTATTCTTTGGAGGGGAGAGAGGAGGGCTTCTCCCAGAGGGGATACAGCTTTAGAGCTGGAAGCCACAGGTCCCAGGCTGCAGCCTCGAACATCTGTCTGCTGTCCGAGTAGAGTGGGCCCCGTGTCTGGTCCAGCGGCCATGCTCTGCCCGGCCCAGAGTTTGACCTAACAGCAGACGCGCTCATGTGGAAAGTGCTGGCAGCCAGGCGCCCGATCGGGTTACAGCAGCTGTCCTCACAGGAACACGCTGCCCGGGGCTGGGAGCTGTTGTTCCGGGCTGCGAGTGAGACTGGACCCTGGGGGCGGGTGGGGTGTCTGTTGGTGGGAATGGTTTCGAAACAATCATGGAAACTTGGCAGGCAGGCGTTCTGGGTATGAGGGTCCACGTCTCTCGGTCAGGGGTTGAGGTGCCCACACCCTATTGATAAGCCCAAGTGAGCATGTTCCTTCCCTGGCCAGGCGCGGGGGTGTGGGCTGGCCCCGCCGGGCCAGCAGCATGGCCGGGGTGGAAACGTTTGTCCGTGCATCACTGGGTCTGAGGGTCACCCAGCCAGGCTGGAGCCACCGGGGGTGGGGGGCAGGATGGGCAGGCACAGCTGTGTTCTCAGGAAGGCATAGAAAACGCCAGAAGTGAGGGGGTGAGACCGGGTGAAGACCCACTCTTGGCCATCAACTCAGACTTGCTAGGGGCTGGCCCGGCACCCTTCCCTGCTCCCTTATCCCCCAGCTGGAGGGGAGTCAGAGGGGTCAGCCAGAGTCTGTCCCCCCCTCCGCTCTCCTGACTCTCTTGGGAATGGACTGAGGCCCAGAGTGTGCAGGGCTTGCCGATGGCACCCAGCCGACTGATGGGACAATAGACCAGGAATCGGACAGGCTCGTCCACAGAGCACATGGCCTCCTCCCGTTGTGGTCATGGCTAAGGTCCTGGTGGAGACAACCCCGGCCCACTGTGCCGAGGAACCCTTTTCCTAGGAAGGTCAGACTGAGTCAGAGCACCAGAGGAAAGTGGCCCAGCTCCACCAGTGCCAGACCCCAGACTCAGAAGCCCCAAACCCAATTCCCGAGTGGGACACCAAAGGGTCCTGTGGCATCTAGTGCCCGTATGGGTTCATCCCTCCACCCCACAGGGGGTAACACGGCCCTGCCTCGCCCCCGTGAGCTCTCGTTATCAGTGTGGGGGCCCCACTGTGCCGGGTCCTCTGCCTAGGGGGGAGTGACCTAGTGCTGTGGCCCATGAGACCCAGAGGCATGCTGGGCGTCCGAGGACCCCAAGGGATTCTTATTCAGGGTACATTTCTCTGAGAAAGGAGACCTACCAACACCCACCCAACATCAGTGGTGCAGGAGGGACCCCACGGAACATGGCTGAGCCCCTGAAGTGTGAGACGCATGGTCAGGGGTGTGACGTGTCATGGCGCGGGGGCTGTGGGTGTTTGGGAAAGGTCAGTAAGAGGACTGAAGGGCACACTCTGTCCAGGTAGCCCCTTGCCTGCCCATAAAGTGACCATTAGACCCTCCGTGCTGCCGATAGGAGATCCCCCCGCCCTGCCCCTGGCCCCATAATCTGTCATTCTCACAGGCTGTCCCAAGAAACGCCCATTTTAAGCCCAGGGAAGAGGAGTGTCTGTGAGGCGGGGATGGCGTGAAGTGTGAATGAAGGCAGAACCTGAGAAGTGGAAGCCGTTTGCTTCCTGTTCAGTCATCTGGAGCGAACGATGCCCCGGGTGGCCCGGGGACACAAACCTACAGTCTTCCCTTCCCTCCTCTAGACAGGCAGGCAGGTCTAGCCAGGGGCCCCTCCCCGCTCTCCTGGCCAGAGCAAGTCCCCAGGTGGCCACCAGCTCCCGGCCAAGCTTAGCTTCAGCTCTGCTGCCAGAGACAAGGGACCGTCTCCTCGGCCATGAAGTCGCCCCGGGGACACCAAGAAAGCAAATCCGCTACCTTCCTAACTCCTAACAGTAGAACACGAGGAAGAGGAGGGAGGTCAACTAGAACGTTCTGGAATGTAGTCTGTATACCAAAGAGCATGCTTACAGATGGAAGAGGCCGTTGAGTGGCTGAGGAACCTGGGGGCTGGGCCCCCGTGGCTTGTTCTGTGCTGGCAGCAGGTTCCGGAGCCGTCATACCCCTGCCCGGCCGCCTCCCAGGAGAGACCGCAGGGAAGAAAGGGGGCAGGTCCCTCCGGCCACTCTGACTCCCCTTTGGTGAGGTGAGTTAGGCCAATCGGAGAAGGCACCGGGCCCTGGCATTAACAGCCAGCCAGCTGTGTCCTGGCAGAGCCCAAGCAAGCCCCTGTGGGCCCTGCTCTGCCTAAGCCTGGTGCGTGCCCCCTCGCAGGGGAAAGGTCCCCCCGAGAGCTGCCGGGACAAGGTGCTGTGCCAGTTAATGAGTGATTTGCTCTAAACGGTGTCCTGCTGAAGGGAAGGATGAAGTGAG
>NC_089503.1:2088609-2141109 GCF_036850995.1 Saccopteryx leptura | reverse complement strand
GTGTGTGTGTGTGGTGTGTGGTGTGTGTGTGTGTCTGAAGCTGCCCAGGGGCCCTCCTGGGGGCCACGTCTGAATCTGGGGGCGTGCCACTGCTACCTGTTGCATTATTTCTCCCAACAGTGAGGAGGCTCCTTCTCCATGGGGGGGGGACCCAGACTCAGGGAGGCCGAGTCACCTGCTCGAGGTCACCACCCAGTGGGTTTGAGTCGGGCTGTCCTGCTCAGCATCCTGCCTCTCTGGGCTTCCACGTGCCGGGACCCTCTCTGTCTCGTGGGAGAAGGGGGGATTTCATTTAAATGAGGTGAAAGTCACATGACACAACGTTAGCTGTTGCATAGTGCTCGATTCAGAAGCATTTAAGACATACATAACGTTGTGCTGTCGTCCCCTCTGTCTCGTTCTAAAACACGTCCGTCATCGCCCCGAAAAGAAACTCTGTAAGCAGTCATTCCCCACCCCCTCCTCCCCTCCCAGGCCCCCCGAAACCCCCCGCCTGCCTCTGACGATGGGTCTGGTCTATTCTGGACACTTCCCATAAACGGACTCACACAGTCCAGGGGAATCCTCGGGTTACAACAGTCTCGACATACACCGTTTCGAGTTTATGACGGTCACTCCCGTAAAAACTTAAAAAAAAATTGAGACGTGTGTGTTTCTGCTTATGACGTTATCGTCGTACTTACGGACTACAGACTAGCCTGGAACAATTCTTTAAGAAGGTAGAGAGGCCTGTAACAGACCCTGTGCCCTCTATGTCAGCTGCTTCTCGAGATGAAACACCTGTCGTGCAGGTAGAGTCATCTCCGGTGTCTCCTGCCCATTCCTCATGCAATCCTGATTCACCTGACCCAGCGTCTCCAGCACCTGCTGCAGGTTCTCCTGCCTCTCCAGCTTCCTCCTCCCCGTAGGCCCCTCTCTCCCGCCTGGCAATGCCCCTTCCAGGGTGCACGCCAAGCACAGGAGTGAGGGTAAGGAATTTTATCTTACACTCCTGTTTTGTCATTCTTTTCTATTACTACAGTACAGTGTATGGTACAGTACACTTGTGTTCTTTTCCTTTTTCTGCGGCTTAGTTGTGCTGTTCTGTTCTAGATCACGACGTTACAACCGTGGGAGGATAGGCGAGGGACTTAGGCTAGGCAGGGTGTGTTTTGACTTACAACCAACATGCGGGTTACGTCACCATCGTAGGAACGGAGCTGGGTTATGACCCCAGGACCGCCCCCCTGTACAGGGTCGATGGCGCCCAGCTTCCTTCGCGGGGCGTGTGACGTTCCGCAGTCCCCTTCCCGACCACCACGCGGAGCCTGTGAGGGCTTCGTGACTGTTCGCGGCCGAGTAGCACTAAGTGGCGTGTGTGGCCGAGCCAGTCTGGGGACAGATGGGCTGCGCCCGGCTCCGGGCTGCTGCGAGCCGTGTGCCGTGGACGTGGGCGCGCAGCATACCCCGGGGCGGAGCTGCGGGGCCCTGCGGTGAATCTGGGCATCACCTTGAGGAACTGACCCATCTTGCACACGTTTACCCTCTTGCCCACAGCCAGTGAGGTTCCGCCTCTGTGTCCCCTGGGCCTGGCAGTGTCTGGGCCCGCCTGCCCCAGTGTGCGTGTGTGTGTGTGTGTGTGTGTGCAGTGGCTGTCTGTGTGTGTGTGTGTGTGTGTGTGTGTGTGGTGGCTGTCTGTGTGTGTGTGTGTGTGTGTGTGTGTGGTGGCTGTCTTGCTGGTGGACCTGTGTGTGTGTGTGTGTGTGTGTGTGTGGTGGCTGTCTTGCTGGTGGACCTATAGGGTCCTTTGGGCCTGAGTTCCAGATGCAGGGTTCTGGAGCCTCGTTCTAGGAAGGGGAGAAGCCAGATGCTCTTTGCCCACCAGGGGCCCAAGGGGTGAATGGCAGCACCCTGGTGGGATGGGTGGGGGGGGTGCCCAGCCATGCCCAGTGGCTCCCCACCCAGACCTCAGGTTTATCCATTAACAGGCTGGTTGTGGGGCTGCAGACAATGGTGTGTTTGTTCGCTGAGGCCGGGGGAGGCCTGCACGGGGCCCTGGCACAGCCATCAAAGCTGGGTGATTAGGTCTATTAGGGAAGGGATTTGTGCAAACAAAGAGACAGGTGCAGAGGCCGGGCCAGCTGCCGGAGTTGGGGGCTCTACAAGGTGGTCATACATGGCCCCTGGGCCAGCCTGCCCTGCCCGTGGCCTGCCCGCCAAGGTCTGCCACTCGTGTGGGCGTGGGCCGGGCGGCCGGTGCCCCCAGTGGGGGTCCTGCGGACCCCACCGTCGCTCACCCGCCAGGCCGGCCCGGAGCCCGCAGGCTGGCTTTCCACCTGCGTTCCAGAGAGAACTGAGACAGCCCATCTCCTCTTCCCGCCCCTACCGGAAGGGCCCTCGTTTCAAAGGGAACGTCTACGTTTAAGAAAACGTCTGTTCCTTAGGGAAGCAGAGCATCCATTGCCCCTCAGGCGTCTGCTGCTGGGAGCTCTGTCCCCAACGTGGGCACCCAGGCACAGGGGTCAGCGGGTAGGGGTCTCGGTAGGAGCCCAGTGTGGCCGGGGTGCTGTGACCAGGACGAGTGTCTTTGAAAAGGGCACAGTCGGCACCCTCTGTGCCTGCGGGCGGCTGCCCTGGGGTCTGAGGGGCACCTGGACACTTTGCTGGACGCTGCCACCTTGTCT
Organism: Saccopteryx leptura; assembly: GCF_036850995.1. Lineage (NCBI taxonomy): Eukaryota > Metazoa > Chordata > Mammalia > Chiroptera > Emballonuridae > Saccopteryx > Saccopteryx leptura. Next base: position 2,138,446 of record NC_089503.1, on the reverse strand, counting down.
GCTTCAGCCACACAGACGCGACGGGCCGATGGCCTGTTCTGACCTGCGTGGGGCCGTGTGTAGCTGTGGACGGTCCGATCTGTGCCAGCTCCTTTGTCTTCATGTGACAGCTGGATGGGGACCCGCCGTCCCCCCGGGGACCATGCAGGGGCACGCAGGGACAAGTCCAAACAGACAGAGCTGCCCAGCCAGGCCCACGCAGGCAGGGCTGGTGACAGCGGTGGAGGCCCAGGTGGGCCTGGGGTTGGCGTCCCTGCCCTTCAGGGCAAGCACAGTGGGGGAGGGGACTCAGCTCGTGTCAGGGGATACTCCGCTGGCCGGCGGCCTCTCTCCTGCTTCCCCTGCTCTGACTCCTGCCGTCCTGGGCCCAAGGGGGACACTGACCCACGTGTCCCTGAGCCTGTGACCTCCACCAGATGTTCCACCCATTCCCAGACCACCAGCAGGCTCCCGCCACCCCCACCTCCTCCATGGACACACCCTTCTGTCCCTTCTCTGGAGTCGTCTCTCAGTATCTCCATAGGAGACCCAACTGTCTGACTCGATGGCCTCCTTCTGTGGAACATCCCCCCCACACACACAGGAAGGGCCTCGCTCTGTCAGCTGAGGAGTCATCTGGGGTCTCAGCCCATCTGGAGCACCATCCCCTCTCCCCTCCCACCTGGGCCTTCTGGGACCTCCTTCTCCAGGAAGCCTCCCCTGATTTCCCAGGCCCAGTGGGGACTAGGTCTCAAACTCCTTTGGAGTGGAGGGTCAGGCACCCTGTGAACTCTGATTCTTGACGAGGGGTCTGGGTCAGTGGGTCCCAGAATGCACGTGTGCACATGTTTAGCAGTAGAGGCAAAGACAGCTCACCCAGAGGGACCGGTCACCTCCTCACTGTACACGGCTAAAGAGGAGTTTCCGTGCCACCAAGGTTTTCCTGGGAGACTACAGCTGGGGAGGGTCCCAGGATCCCAGCCACGGGCTGTCTCTGTTCACCGATGGCCCCAGACCTTCCTGACATGACCACCGCCCTACACACACACACACATACACAACAGAGAGTGAGGGACGTGGGACGTGGCAGCCAGGGGCCTGAGACAGAACCCCAGCCCTTTTGTGACCTGCTCTTGGAAGGGATGCCATCACTTCTGCCACATCCTATTGGTCAGAAGCAAGAAAGTCCCGCCCATATTGACAGGTGTGAATGACACCAGGATGGGGATAGGGTAGGTGGATCAGTGGGGTCCTTAGAGGCTGACCACAAAAAGTAGGGCCGGCCTGGGATGTGTCCAGGGGTCGCCAAGGGCTGGACACCCATGGGGAAGGTGCAGCAGACCTGTTGTGAGGCTGCAGCTGTTCCTTTCCCCTCCCCCTTGCCCTGTCCACTCAGGTGCCTGGGATGCGGGCCGGTGCCCAGGCCCACGGGCCCCTCAGCCTGCCTGCACGCTCAGGTCCGCTGGACGTGAAGGGAGCCCCTGGTTGCAGACACTGGACCCTCCCCCACCAGTGGTTTTAGACCGAACAAGCAGAGACCATCAGACTGGACAGAGTAGGTCAGTCCAAGAGGGGTGACCCTGTCCTTGGTTCTCCACAGGGCTGTCCCCGCCGTGCGGGGGGACGCTGGGAGGGTGCCACAGCTTGGGCTCTGTCCGTAGGACGTTCCCGTGCCAGGGTGACCTCTGGAGGTTGTGGGTGCCTGGTTCCCGGGGGGCGCAATCTCGGAGGCTGGAGCCCCCCATAGGAAGAGCAGGACTTGACAGCCGCCATCTCCCCGTGGATGGGAGGGGACCGGAGGGGACAGGAGGGGAGGGGGAGAGGCCCGAGGCAGGTTGGGGCCTGCAGGCCCGCAGGGGAGGGGAAGGGAGGGGAGGGAGGCCAGGCTGGCAGGGACCACAGAGAGCCAAGTGGGGCCCTGACCTCACCTCAACTTCGGCCGCCGTGCCTTGGTCACTCCAGGCCCCGTGAGGGCGGCCCCCGCTGGTTCCGACCATCCCCAGCCTCTCTCCCGGGCTCCCCAGCCCCTCTCCACTTTGGCTTGTCTGGGTCTAGCCCCGCTGCCCTCCGGGGGGCACTGAGCCCCCCCCTCTCCGGGCTGCGTGCTCTGCTCTGTCTCTCCGTCCTGCAGACACTCCCTCGGTCTCTCCTGGCCCCTCTCAGGCCGGCCTCTGTGTCCTGGTCACCCTGGTGTCCGGCTCTGCTGTCCCCTCGCTTCCTGCCGGCTGCTTCTGCCCTTCGGCCCCTGGCCTTCCGGGCACACCGTCCTCCGTCCTGGCCTGGCCTCAGCCATCGGTCCTCTGGTCCATTTCCCCGGCTGTCTCACTGACCCTCTGCTGCCCCACGGGGACCTGCTGACCTCCATCCTGGGGGGAGAAAGAGCCAGGCTGCGCGAGGCCGCTCCAGACGGACAGGCCGAGACATGCAACGGCCTGGCCCCCGTGCTGCCGGGCGGGCAGCCCCGGGACGGATTATTTCTGGAATGTGGGGCCAGCCAGGTTTGGCATGAGGTGCGGGCAGCCTCCAGCTTCCTTCAGGACTGCTCGGAGGCAAGGGGGCGTGACCCTGTCCCTGCTTGGCGGCCAGCCTGCCATCCACTCCCCGCCGGCCTCCCCTGCACAGGCCTCCCTCCCTCGGAGCCAGGCTAAAGGGTCCCCTGACTTTCCAAACCCTCCTCTTTGGGAGGAACTGCCCCCCACCCCTCTGCCTGATTTCCCAGACCCTTGGTTCACTGGGCTATCAACTCAGGGTACCCCAAGGACGATCCTGGGAGCCTCAGTGCACACCCACAGACCTGGCCATAGCCCCTCAGTCGGGATGGGGATGGATCTGCATTTTAACAGACCGCAAGCTGTTCTGAGAGCCACTGATCGGGGTTCCAGAACCTGGGTACCGCCCTTGCCTTCCTCTCCCCTCTGTGGTTGGGCCATGTCCCCTTCCAACCTGCTCTCCCATTCCTTCCTACCTCCCTCTCACCCCCCCACCAGCCACACTTCCTGCTGTTCCGTTCCTTAAACACAGCACACATGTTCCTGCCACAGGGCCTTTGCACATGCATCTCCCTCTGCAGAGAGATGCTTTTTACACAGATATTCATCCCATCTGAGGGGAGGCCTGCTTAAGTCATCTTGTCTGAACTGCCGTGCCTCTCCCTGCTCAGGGCTCTGTTCCCACTGCCCGATGGGTTTTTCCCGGGTGCCAGCACAGGGCATCTTCCCGGGGAACTTACTCACTCATTGTCTGATGTTCTCCTCCAGACAGTAACTAAGTGCGTGAGGGCTGGTCGCTGGCTCCCTGCCCCACCCCGCGAGCAAAGCCGAGCCCACAGCCGGCACTCAGCACACTGGACCGGGGGTTGCTCTCTGGGACGCTCGTGGCCCTGCAGGCCCGGGTGACTCTGAGCCACGGCTTATGTGCCAGCTGACAGCCAACGCCAGCACCAGCCGCAGACCAGAGAGCGGGGAAGGCCGGTGAGGAGGGCAGCTCATCTCCCCGCACGGGAGACCATGAGCGAGAACCGCCCCAATGAGCCCACAGCCAGCGCTGTGGGGGGGACGACAGGGCCCACACCGTCCGGAGCGGGCAGCAGTGAGAACCGATGGAGCGTTCTGACCCGGGGTGCTGCCTGCCCGCCTGACAGAGGAATCCTGCTCGCCAGCTCTGTGACCTCGGGGGGTGTCACGCCCCAGCTCGCCAGCTCTGTGACCCCGGGGGGTGTCACGCCCCAGGGAGCCTCAGTGTTCACGTCTGGAAAATGAGGGTGATGATGGCGCCTGCCTCCCAGCAGTTTCGAGAGGGAGTGAGGCAGCGTGTGACACGTATGTGACATGTATGTGACAGATGGTTGTGACAAGAGTCTGTCATCGCTCTAGGAGGAGAGAAATGGGGATTCCGTTGTGAAACACGCATTCTTGCAGCTCAGCATTCCTTCTTTTTTTTTTTTTAAGTGAGGGGAGGAGAGATAGACAGACTCCTGCCTGTGCCCCAACTGGGATCCACCCAGTGACCCCATCTAGGGCCGATGCTCAAGTACTGAGCTACTTTTAGCACCTGAGGCTGACATGCTCAGATCAACCAAGCCACTGGCTGTGGGAGAAAAAGAGAGAGAGAGAGAGAGAGAGAGAGAGAGAAGGGAAGGGGGAGGGGTAGAAGCAGATGGTCACTTCTCCTGTGTGCCTTGACCAGGGATCCAACCCAGGATATGGACACATTGGGCTGATGCTCTGTCCACTGAGCAAACCGACCAGGGCCCCAGTGTTCCTTCTCACTTGTTCCAAGCTCCGGGCCAGATGGATGGAGCCACTTCTGCACAAGTGTAAGCAGAAAAATACCAGCAATGAGCTGGTGGCCATCTCCACATGAAAGTCCACCTCTTCCCATTGCCTGGGGGCTCGGTGTCAGCGGCCGGATCACACAGGCCTCCTGTGGCCACACAGTCTCACATCCCCGGCCTCCCGTGGCCCCAGGTTGTGGCCTGCCCTCCTGGTCCTGGATCTTCCTAGTCAGTGCCTGCCAACAGTCTCCTTGGAGGGGTCACTACCCAGGAGGGACGGCCAAGCAGGTAAGCAGCAAGACGTGGCCGCCATGCCATGACCCCCCCGCTGGCCAGAGGTCGTGTTTAGACAAAGCCGACTTCAGACCACGGATATGAGAAAGAGTGTCCAGGTCAAGGAACTGTGGCCAGTGTGAGTCCCTTCCTCCAGAGACTCGTCCCCTGGGCTCTCCCATGCCCGGTGTCCGGCTTGGTGATTTGGTCTCAGATGTTTCCAGAGGAGGAGGAACCTCACCCCTGCTACCTGGGAAGACTCTAGAGCAGGGGTCCCCACACTTTTTACACAGGGGGCCAGTTCACTGTCCTTCAGACCGGTGGAGGGCCAGACTATAAAAAAAAACTATGAACAAATCCCTATGCACACTGCACATATCTTATTTCTTTTTTTTTTTTTTTTCACTTTTCTGAAGCTGGAAACGGGGAGAGACAGTCAGACAGATTCCCGCATGCGCCCGACCGGGATCCACCCGGCACGCCCACCATGGGGCGACGCTCTGCCCATCAGGGGGCGATGCTCTGCCCATCCTGGGCGTCGCCATATTGCGACCAGAGCCACTCTAGCGCCTGGGGCAGAGGCCACAGAGCCATCCCCAGCGCCCGGGCCATCTTTGCTCCAATGGAGCCTTGGCTGCAGGAGGGGAAGAGAGAGACAGAGAGGAAAGTGCGGCGGAGGGGTGGAGAAGCAAATGGGCGCTTCTCCTGTGTGCCCTGGCCGGGAATCGAACCCGGGTCCTCCGCACGCTAGGCCGACGCTCTACCGCTGAGCCAACCGGCCAGGGCCCACATATCTTATTTTAAAGTAAAAAAACAAAACGGGAACAAATACAATATTTAAAATAAAGAACAAGTAAATTTAAATCAACAAACTGACCAGTATTTCAATGGGAACTATGCTCCTCTCACTGACCACCAATGAAAGAGGTGCCCCTTCCGGAAGTGCGGCGGGGGCCGGATAAATGGCCTCAGGGGGCCGCATGTGGCCCCCGGGCCGTAGTTTGGGGACCCCTGCTCTAGAGGCTTCCGGCAAAGCCTGGCCGGGGTCTGCCTCAGTCTCCCCTGCGGTGGAGGGAGCTGCTGCGTGGCCCGGGAGACCCCTCCTGCTCTCTCTTTCCACGATGCTGGTCCTGAGGGTGTGTGTGTGGGGGGGGTTCTGTCCTGCTAGAGCGAGCTGGGCTGAGGACACAGCAGCCCAGCCCTGGCTGCCTGGGGCCCCCTCGGGAGAGGACCTGCTTGGCGGTGGGTGGTGGCGGGAGCCCCAGCCCCAGCTGTGGGAGGGGCGGGAGGAGCAGAAGGCTGAGCTGCCGGCTGGAGGGTGTGGGCTTCTTTCTCGTTGAATCACTAGCCTGAAGACAGCCCAGCTCAGGTGCCGCCCCGCCCCAGACGCCAATTAGCGATTTGTCACCCCTCCCCTGAAAGCCAGACTGTAGTCAGGGCCAGCCCTGGCCCCCGGGGGCCTGTGGAGGTGGGCACACCCACTCAGAGAGACCCCCACGGCGGGATCCCTGCCCCCGGGCTCAGCCAGCCTGGCCCTGGAGTCCTCCGGCGGGGGTCCCTGGGCACTTCTGAGTCGCACCCCCACCTGGCATTCGGGCACAGATGCCAGCGATGGAGTCAGAAGGCTGGCAGGCCTGCCGTGTCTCGTGTGGGCGGTTGGGGTTGTGTCCCTCTCCCGTGACCCTGAGATGTGCCGCCCTCTGACCCTCAGGCCCCTGTGGGGCCCCTGAGAGACGCAGCAGGGTAACGGTGTTGAGCCCTGTCCTGGCCCTGGGCAGGGGACCTCCAGCACCATTGTCACGGGCTCTGAGTGTCTCAAGCATCTGGAAGCTCCTGGCCCTCGGGCCAGCTGGGCGGTCATGAGGTGGTGTGTGTGTGTGTGGGGGGGTCTCCCAGCCCCCACAGGGCCACCCACCAGCCTCTCCGCCTTTGCTGCAGGGGCCGCCACTTGGGAGAAAACCCTGAGACTCATCTTCCAAGAGGTCCAGAGGAGACCCTCCGGGGTGGGGCGAGGGTGCCCTGGGGTCACCTCGGAGGGCCTCTTGTTGGGCCTCCGGGTGGGGCTGGGCTGTCCCAGGCGCTCCCTCTAGAGACGGAGGCCAGGCAGGCGGCTCTGAGCTTGTTCCAACACCCGGTACCCTCGGGCACGTCCTTTGATGTCCCCGGGCTGGCAGGGGTGGGGCCCGGAGCCTTCCTCCGGCTTCTTTGAAGTGGGGCACAGCCTGTGGCCCCCACCTGGCAGGGCCAGCAGGCATCCAGTCCACCCAGGTTTGGGGGGGGGTGTGTGGGGCCCCAGGCCTGGGTCAGAAGCTCGTCATCTCAGGGGTCCCCGGGGGGTGGGGGCAGCAGTGGGGGCCGAGCTTTGGCCTTTGGCAGAGTTCATACCCAGCCCCCACGTGCCCGTGCCGTCCTGCTGGAGGAAGGTGGTGCCGGCCGCCTTGGCCTCCTGGAGGCTCCAAGCCCGTTCCACGTGGGAGGGACCAGGCCCAGGCCTGATCAGAGCGGCCGCCGCCCGCCACCCCACCTGCAGCTGATGGAGGGACGGGAAGGACAGGGCGCCCGGCAATAAACCCGTTTGTTCCCCCGAACGAGAGAGGGAATAAAGGACACACACTCATAAAACCAAGCCAGAGTCAAAGCCAACTTATCTCTTCATTTTGCTATAAAATGACAGAATCAGAAAGGCAGGTGGTGACCGCTTTGTGGCTCGGGATTACAGAGCTTTCCCGGCGCGTGCTGGCCGGGAGGGGGCCACCACCGCTGCCCACGCAGGTGCCGGCGGCGCTGGGCTCGGGGCCGGGGGTCTTCTGTGGACCCCAGCCTCTGGCCGAGGGGAGCTTGGAGGAGGCCTTCTCCGAGGCCACCCGTGGGATGGACTTAGGCTCCGATTCCCTCCTGGGCTGCCGGTGGCTACCAGGAGGGAGGGCACAGCTCCCCCACGGGCCTCCAGAGGCACTGTGAGGCTGACCACAGGCCCTGGACAGGCTGACCACAGGCCCTGGCGAGGCTGACCACAGGCCCTGGAGAGGCTGACCACAGGCCCTGGAGAGGCTGACCACGGGCCCTGGAGAGGCTGACCACAGGCCCTGGCCAGGCTGACCACAGGCCCTGACGAGGCTGACCACAGGCCCTGGAGAGGCTGACCACGGGCCCTGGAGAGGCTGACCACGGGCCCTGGAGAGGCTGACCACAGGTCCTGACGAGGCTGACCACGGGCCCTGGAGAGGCTGACCACAGGCCCTGGACATGCTGACCACGGGCCCTGACAGGCTGACCACAGGCCCTGGAGAGGCTGACCACAGGCCCTGGCGAGGCTGACCACAGGCCCTGGAGAGGCTGACCACGGGCCCTGACGAGGCTGACCACGGGCCCTGACGAGAGGCTGACCACGGGCCCTGGACAGGCTGACCACGGGCCCTGGAGAGGCTGACCACGGGCCCTGGCGAGGCTGACCACGGGCCCTGGACAGGCTGACCACGGGCCCTGGCAGGCTGACCACGGGCCCTGGAGAGGCTGACCACGGGCCCTGGCCAGGCTGACCACGGGCCCTGGAGAGGCTGACCACAGGCCCTGACGAGGCTGACCACGGGCCCTGGAGAGGCTGACCACAGGCCCTGACGAGGCTGACCACAGGCCCTGGACAGGCTGACCACGGGCCCTGGAGAGGCTGACCACAGGCCCTGGAGAGGCTGACCACGGGCCCTGACGAGGCTGACCACGGGCCCTGGAGAGGCTGACCACAGGCCCTGGCCAGGCTGACCACGGGCCCTGGAGAGGCTGACCACAGGCCCTGGCAGGCTGACCACGGGCCCTGGACAGGCTGACCACGGGCCCTGGACAGGCTGACCACGGGCCCTGGCCAGGCTGACCACGGGCCCTGGAGAGGCTGACCACGGGCCCTGGAGAGGCTGACCACGGGCCCTGGACAGGCTGACCACAGGCCCTGACGAGGCTGACCACGGGCCCTGGAGAGGCTGACCACGGGCCCTGGAGAGGCTGACCACGGGCCCTGGCGAGGCTGACCACAGGCCCTGGCAGGCTGACCACAGGCCCTGACGAGGCTGACCACAGGCCCTGGCGAGGCTGACCACAGGCCCTGGCAGGCTGACCACAGGCCCTGACGAGGCTGACCACGGGCCCTGGAGAGGCTGACCACGGGCCCTGACGAGGCTGACCACGGGCCCTGGACAGGCTGACCACGGGCCCTGGAGAGGCTGACCACAGGCCCTGGACAGGCTGACCACAGGCCCTGGAGAGGCTGACCACAGGCCCTGGAGAGGCTGACCACGGGCCCTGGACAGGCTGACCACGGGCCCTGGAGAGGCTGACCACGGGCCCTGGAGAGGCTGACCACGGGCCCTGGCGAGGCTGACCACGGGCCCTGGAGAGGCTGACCACAGGCCCTGGAGAGGCTGACCACGGGCCCTGGACAGGCTGACCACGGGCCCTGGAGAGGCTGACCACGGGCCCTGGACAGGCTGACCACGGGCCCTGGAGAGGCTGACCACGGGCCCTGGAGAGGCTGACCACGGGCCCTGGAGAGGCTGACCACAGGCCCTGATGAGGCTGACCACGGGCCCTGGAGAGGCTGACCACGGGCCCTGGCGAGGCTGACCACAGGCCCTGGCGAGGCTGACTACAAGCTGACCGCAGGCTTTGGGGGTCACCCCAAGAGGACAGCACTGAGTGTGGCCCCCAGAGAAGTGACCCTACTCACTCTGGGCTGATGTCTGACAGGGTCTCCTGTCCTGGGGGCTGTGCCCTCTGGCGCCCCAACCCCACTGCCTGGGATTCCTGGATCCCTCCACAGGGCGGGGCCGCTGGGGATGCCAGAGACACCCTGCCCTCGGGGTTGGGCACCTGAAGCCTCATGTGGAGACCACAGGGTGGCTCAGGGCCCTCTCCCCCAGGCCCTCGGACCCGTCAGTGAGGACCCGCTGGGGCTCTGGCACGTGTGGTTGTCAGGTGGACAGCCAGGTGGCTGTCCCGCAGGCCTGGGGTCTCCAACAGGGACAGCGTGCACACACGGTGTGGGGGACACACACACACACGCACACACACATGTGCACTCAACCCGATGCACGCAGCACGCCCCGGAGCACCCTGAGCATGCGTGTGCACCCCCGTGCACACCACAGACCTCCCACGTGTCACGTGGGCACACACACACACACACACACACGTGCACTCAACCCGACGCGCGCAGCACGCCCTGGGGCACCCTGAGCATGCGTGTGCACACCACAGACCTCCTACGCGTCACGTGGGCACACACACACACACACACACACACACGTGCACTCAACCCGACGTGCGCAGCACGCCCCGGGGCACCCTGAGCATGCGTGTGCACACCACAGACCTCCTACGCGTCACGTGGGCACACACACACACACACGGCCACGCTCCCTGCACGCTTCACCTCCCTTCAAACCAACGCCTCAGCCCTGGGCTCCCCGGGAATCTGGCCGCCCTTCCCTCCCAAACAGGACCAACTGGTTATGACACCACATTGCAAACCTCCCCGCAGAGGGTGGAGGTGGAGGGGGGACGGTGGTGAACTCCGGAGCAGGCTTGTTCCAGAGCCCTGGAGGCTGGATTACCCCCTTTCCACCCCACGGTGTCCCCTCACCGACCCTCACCCCTGCCAGCCAGGTGCTGGGCACCCCAGTGGGCAGAGGCCGGCCTGCAGGGGCCCAGGACAAGCGTTGTCCTGGGAGGCACATGCAGACCCTGTCGGGTGCAGCTGCCCGGCCCCTGCCACCTGGAGGCCGCCCAGAGCCACACTCTCCACCTCCCTCTGGGCTCTGCAGGGCTGGACGGGGGGAGTCAGGCAGGGGTTTTGTTCAAAGCTGTCGGGAGGATGTGGGTTCAGGGCAGGGGGGACTCCGGCCTCAGCCTCCCACCTGCCCAGTCACGGCATCTGCGGACCCTGCTTCCTTCCTGCTCAGGGCAGAGCCTGGAGGGTGGTCAGGACAGGACCGGACAACAGAGAACGGCGTAGCCCAGGATGCAGGGGCTGTCAAAGGCCCCCATGGGGAGAGGGGACAGAGGACAGGGGGAGCCCCTCTGTCTCAGAGAAGGTGTCCTGGAGAGGGTAACCTCTCCGCCGGGCCCCTAAGAGGGGACATGGATAAGAAGACGGCTCCTAACATTCTCCTGGGGGTCTCGGGATCCCCTTCAGGGAATCGGTTGTGCAGGTGTGGGCACCTGTCCAGCTGTGATCCCTCTGTCTGTCTGTCCATCCTTCGCTGGGCGTGCAGAAGCTCAGCTGGGGACTTGGAAGGTCACAGGGGTCAGCAGCTGTGTGGCCTCTCTGGGGTGGCTGTGAAGAGCTATGTCACACAGGCAGCTTTGGGGGCGTTCTGTTGACTACCTGTCGGTTTGATGTTAAGAAGAGTTTGGGTTTCAGCAAATTGGGGGCCTGTTTGTCCTGCTTACAAGAGAACCAACCCAAGTGAGAATCGACCCGAGCATGCCTTAAACAGACAAGAAGCTGGAGTTGAGCCTTAATACCAGGATTGTAGGTTTAGAAGCATTTTGGATACCAGTCTGTCTTCTCAGTTTCTCTATTCTTCTATTCATCATCCATCGATCCACCATCCATCATCCATCCATCCAACCATCCATCCACCATCCATCTACCATCCATCCATCCTCCATCCATTCATCCATCCATCCATCCATCCATCATCCATTCACCATCCATCCATCCATCCATCCATTCACCAGCCATCCACCCACCATCCATCCATCCATCCATCCACCATCCATCTACCATCCATCCATCATCCATCCATCCATCCACCATCCATCTACTATCCATCCATCATCCATCCATCCACCATCCATTCACCAGCCATCCACCCACCATCCATCCATCCATCCATCCATCCATCCATCCACCATCCATCCATCCACCATCCATCCTCCATCCATCCATCCATCCATCCATCCATCCATCATCCATTCACCATCCATCCATCATCCATCCATCCACCCACCATCCATCCATCCATCCACCATCCATCCTTCATCCATCCATCCATCCATCCATCCATCCATCATCCATTCACCATCCATCCACCCACCATCCATCCACCCACCCACCATCCATCCATCCATCCATCCACCCACCCACCACCATCCATCCATCCATCATCCATTCACATCCATCTACCCACCATCCATCCATTCACCCACCATCCATCCATCCATCCATCCACCATCCACCCACCATCCACCCACCATCCATCCATCATCCATTCACCATCTATCCACCATCCATCCATCCATCCATCCATCATCCATTCACCATCCATCCATCATCCATTCACCATCCATCCATCCTCCATCCATCCATCCATCCATCCATCCTCCATCCATCCATCCATCCATCCATCCTCCATCCATCCATCCATCCATCCATCCATCATCCATTCACCATCCATCCATCATCCATCCATCCACCCACCATCCATCCATCCACCATCCATCCTTCATCCATCCATCCATCCATCCATCCATCCATCATCCATTCACCATCCATCCACCCACCATCCATCCATTCACCCACCATCCACCCACCATCCATCCATCCACCATCCATCCATTCCATCCATCATCCATTCACATCCATCCACCATCCATCCATCCATCCATCATCCATTCACCATCCATCCATCATCCATTCACCATCCATCCATCCACCATCCATCCATCCATCTACCATCCATCCATCCATCCATCCACCATCCATCCATCCATCCATCCATCCACCATCCATCCATCCACCATCCATCCATCCATCCATCTCTCTGCCCCTCTATCCATCTCTCTCTTTTCCCTTCTTCTCTCTTTTTATCCATTTATCTATCTATTTTCCTATCTATCCATCGAATCCCATCACTTTCCCTGTGCAGATGAACATGAGTTGAAACACAACTCACTTCTCATTGGATTATGAACTTTGGGGTCCAGAGTCTGCACGTCTCTCTGGGGCCCATGGCAGGTACAGTGCAGAGCGGGCTCCCAGGAAATCCTTGTCGAATGAACAAAAGCGTTCAAAGAGCAGCTGGGCTGTTGCATTAATCCAGTTGCCTTGACAATGCCCGGTTTTTTCCTTCCCAGAGGGTTAGATAATTTGGAGTTGCTGGTCACTGGTGAAGCCATGTTTGTTTTGCAGGTCAGCGGTCATGTCCACTGTGTGGGTGCTGCTTGTGCCGGAATAAAGGCACGAGGACAGGCGAAGGGGACAGGCAGGTGCTGGGCTCACATGGCGGGTGTCAGACGTGTAGGAGGACGGGAAAGAGGGTGTGTGAACAGCCCCCCAGGAGGCAGGGACCAGGGAACAGCCGTGGCTTTGAGTTTTGACCGGGTCAGATATGCGAAGGCAGGTGATGGACTGGGCAGAGGCTGGCTTGGAGGATCAAGTGACAGAACAGGGTCAGGGTGGACCCCAGACCTGGGGACTCTGGGCATTGTGGTGGGCAGGACTGGATCCAGGAGGAATGGATGGTCCACCTCAGCTGGACACTTCATAGCCCTGACCACACGTGTCTCAACCCCCGTTGCCCCACAACACCCAGTGCAATGGACATAGGAGTGCCCCAGCCCATCCCTGGGCCCTGTGGTCTGGGTCTGTCTTTCTGACCTGGCCTGGGGATCCTCCCCTTTGTATATGTATGTATCAGAAACCCCCAAGTCCTCAGATCTGGTCCCCGTCAACCCACGACACCCCCAGCCCCCTCCTGATGGCCACGATGGAGAAGCCGGAGCTGTAAGATGGGGTGTTGAGGGAGTTTGGGGGACCCCCCATGTGTGGGAATACTAGCAAGGGCTTCCAGACCCCACATGCCACGCACGCTCTGTGCACGTGAGTGACTTGTTCTGCTGAAGTGTCTGCCCCTGGCGTGTCCCACAAGCCAGCAAGGGCTTTGTGTACCACCTCCCTGGACCCCAAGTGCCATGGTCCACCTCGCCTTTCCTGGTCCCGGGGGCTGGCCTAGGGTCCCCGAGAATGGCCTGGTGGAGACCGTCCCGCCGGGTCCCACTCACCCCTGCCCAGCACCCCTTGCCCTCTGACCCCTCCATCCATCTCAGGCACCTGGAGAAGCCAACACCTCTCCTAGGTGCCTGGTCCCCACCAGCTCCAAAATTGGGGCAAGGACCCCATCATGTGGTCATCTGGCCACACTGCAGGGAGGGCTCTGTGGTCCTGTCTATAGCCTTTAATTAATTACCTTCCTCCCAAATTGTGTGTGACAGAGACAGACAGAGACAGAGATAGAGGGACAGAGACAGAGATAGGGAGACTGACCAGCTGCCCCCCAATACAGATAGAGAACCTCATGTCGGGACCCCAAAGCCACCGGGCCGTAGGACACAGGTGGCCCCCCCTCTGCGAGAGCAGACTCACCCCCTGACACCAAGGCCCCAGACCAGCACCAGGCCTGGCCCGGCTCCCCGCCCCAGGGAGGCCAGGTGGGGATGTGCCCCCTGTGGTGTGGCCCACCTGGATGTGACGTGCTGACTCACAGCCAAGGACGGACGCCACGGCCTGTGAGCAACACCCACTCCCCCCAGGTGGCAGGGGCAGCCTGGCCAGTAGGGTTGGGGGCTTAGGTCCCGTGCCCACCCACTGCCCCTCTGGGCCCCGTCTCCTCACCTGTCAAGGGACGGCACGGCAGCAGAGCCCCCAGCAGGCTGTGGTACCCTGAAAATGTGGCCTGGGCTGGGTGGATGGAGTGGGGTGTGGCCTTGCTCAGGCTGAAGTCGGAGCTCAGAGTCTGGGGTCAAGGACTGGTGCCCCCCCTCCTGCCCCGCCCTCCTGAGGACCTGCCTTTGGCCAGGAGCCAGGAGCGGCCAGTGGTGGGCGGGGCAGAGCCCGGGGGCAATGAGGGGCCCTCTCATGAGAGCACGGCCACCCCCCACCCTCTGCCATCACATGCCCTGCTTCCCGGCTCAGAGACCTCTGGGTCCCTTGCTCCTTCCTGGGCGTCTGGTGCCGGGGTGACACCTGGGATGCTCTGACCGGTGCTGCTGCTGACCTCATCTCTGGAAAACACCAGCTGCTGACCTCCCATGTCAGGGTCTTCAGAGACCCGGGAGGACTGTAAACTCCGCCTCCTGCCCTGGGACCCAGGGGCATGGGGGCCGCTGGCTTTTCCCCACAGGCCAGCTCAGTGCCCGCCGGCTCTGGGTCCCCCAGGAAGCCCCGCCATTTTCCCACAGACAGTCCTGGGGGGCTGGTTTGATCCCCAGTAGCTTGCGGGACCTCTCCTGGGGTTGGGGGGCTGCTCTCTCTCCCCCTTGTCCAGGTCCAGATCCCCGACAGCCACAGGCTGGGAGGGCGGTGATGCTGCATCCAGATGGCCACGTGGGGGCGCCAACCCACAGGGAATGCCAGGGAGGGAGTGGACACTCAGGGCCGCTGGGGCCGGCAGTGCTGTGGGCCTCTCTGTGGCCTGGCGGAGATGACCAGGCCTGCCGCCGCCCTAGGGAACCATGGGTGCTGGGCGGGGCGTTGGGGAAGGAAGGACACAGGTAGATGGAGAGAGAACAGTGGGGCTGGGTATGACTAAGGTGTTGGGGGTTGACAAGGGCAAGCCCCAGGTGCCAGGAAGTGGGGGTGCTGGGGGGACTACACCCCATTTCTAGTGTGTGCACGCATATGCCATGTACCCCCACCCCAACATACACCTCCACCCAGACCCCCCACACACACCGTGGGAGGGAGACAGAGGGAGAACCTAGTGCCCAGAGGACTGTCACCGTGCACCAGGTCACAGGTGGCTCCCTGTCCCCATGCCCATCCACTGCCTGGTGTTTCTGGTAATGATGGTGCAACGGCCATGGGTGGACCCCAGATTCAGCTATGTTATGAGAACCAGGACCCCCAAGTCCCCTTCATCTGCTGTCCCCTTCGCCTTCTCCAGGGCAGGGTCCATCCTCACTGAAGCCACTGTTGTGACTCACCACAGGACGCACGCACACACGCACACACTCACACACGCACACACGCACACTCACACACGCACACACACACGCACACTCACACACTCACACACGCACACACTCACACACGCACACACTCACACATGCACACAGACACGCACACACGCACACACGCGCACACACACGCGCACACACTCACACACGCGCACGCACACACTCACACATGCACACACTCACACACGCACACACGCACACACTCACACATGCACACTCACACTCACACACGCGCGCGCACACACTCACACACGCACACTCACACACTCACACACGCACACACGCACACACTCACACATGCACACAGACACGCACACACGCGCACACACACGCGCACACACTCACACACACACACGCACACACTCACACATGCACACACTCACGCACGCACACTCACACACTCACACACGCGCGCACACACACTCACACACGCACGCACACATGCACACACTCACACACGCGCACACTCACACGCTCTGACACGTGCACACTCACACACGCGTGCACGCACACACGCACACACGCGCACACTCACACACGAGCACACACACGCGCGCACACACGCGTGCACACACGCGCGCGCGCACTCACACGTGCACACACTCACACATGCACACGCACGCACACACACACGCACACACGCACACACTCACACAGTCCACAAGCAGAGCTGTCCTGAGACAGGGCCCTGGGCTCAGGGTCCAGGCTCCCAATGCACTGGGACAGGGTTAGCCGTTTGTCCAGGGGGAGGGTGGCCGGCCACGTGGCCGGGATGGGGTGCACGTGCTCTGTCTCAGACGGCCCGTGTGGGCGCTGGGTGGGAAGCCCCGAGCTGGAGCGCTCCTTCCCGGGCTCCCGGGGGAGCGGACACCAGCAGCGAATCGGAGCCTGGCTCTGCCGCTCCGTCCTGCCCTGTGCCCCCGCCGCCCAGCCGCCCCCCAGCCCTGCTCGCTCCTGGCGCCGGCCGGGTCTGACCCCCTCCCGAGCTTCCTGCTGCCCCCACGGGCTCTCCCGGCCCCGTCCTCTCGGTGAGTCACCCCAGCTGTCCTTCCTCCCGTCTCCCTGCTCCCTGTGCTCGCGGGTCTGATTCCTGCTGAGCAGCGGGTGTCGCCTGTCAGGGTGACACAAACCAGGGCCACCGTGCTGCAGAGGCCGCAGGAGCAGAGCGGCTCCGCGGTGCCCGCGGGCGAGGCTGGGACGTGCGTCCCGGAGAACGTTGTGTGCCCATAGCCGCAGGGCTGCCAGGCCCCGGGTGCTGAGGTCACCCGCAGTGACCGCCAGCACTCCGTCACCCTGATAACTCCCACCACAGCTCCCAGGGTTGGTGTCAGGACCCTGTACAGGGAGCAGGACACACCGATTTGTCCTTGGAGGGCAGGGGCAGTGACTGGCCGCCACCCCACCACCCCCACCGGGGGGCAGGAGACCTGCCGTCCCTGCCGGAAGGGAGGAGGAAGGCTGGAGGGGACTGCTGCCTGGCTGCGGCTGGTCCCCTGCACCCCCTCGCAGGGTCCCTGGTCCAGAGGCCTGGGCTCTGCCTTGCGGGGGTCCCAGAGGTTGCTCCTCTGAAGCAAACGGCCCAGGTCCTACAGGCGGTCAGGATGTCCCTTCCTGTCCCCTCTGGGAGCAGGGGTGCATGCTGGTGGAGTGGGGGGTGGGGACAGGCCTGCTGCCAATCAGGTTGAGCCAGGCTTCCTGGGAAGGCAACCCCTTATCCCCTCCCGCCCCCCCCCACACACACAGGGGTCTTAACGGGGGGGGGGACGAGCCCATACTCACGAGGCTGGGGCAGCTGCTCCGCTGACCGCTAGCCAGAACGCCTGAGGCCTCAGCCACCACCCTGTCTGTCCTCCCTGAGACGCCAGCTGCCTCCGCTGGGTGTGGAATACGGGGGCAGGGGTGGCCCGGATGGAGAAAGTCCTAGCCTGGGCTGGGGCCTCTCATTGCTGGGACCGTGGAGTCCGGGGGTAGACCCGAACATGGAGGTGGAGCCCCCCAGGATGCAGGATCCCCGAACCCAACGAGAGGCCCTCCGTGGTGGTGGTGGTGGTGGTGGCGGTGGTGGTGGTGTGGTCATCGACCACTGTCCCAGCTCACAGAAGCAGTCGTGCCAACACACACATGCTGGGACCTGTCTCCCTGCAGCCTTGAACGCCAAGAAACCCAGGAAGAGCCGAGGCCGCAGACACGTCCCCTTTGTCCGACCCCCCCACCCCTTTGTCCGACACCCCCACCCCTTTGTCCGACACCCCCACCCCTTTATCCGACCCTCCCACCCCTTTGTCCGACCGCCCACCCCTTTGTCCGACACCCCCACCCCTTTGTCCGACACCCCCACCCCTTTGTCCGACCCCCCCACCCCTTTGTCCGACACCCCCACCCCTTTGTCCGACACCCCCACCCCTTTGTCCGACCCTCCCACCCCTCTGTCCGACTGCCCACCCCTTTGTCCGACACCCCCACCCCCACCCCGGGCACAGCCACCACCTGGAGCCGGGGTTCCTCACACCCAAAGGGCTGTTGCACACACTCTGCCATCTTGGACGGGATGCCCGCACCAGGCATCTGGGTCACCTGGGCCCCTGGTGGTTTCCGGGCGGCCTGTACGCGTCCGGCTGCTGTTCAGAGGGATGGGAGGTCACTCCTGTCCTCCTTCGAGTGTTTCTCTTTAGGGTTTCTGATGAGCACAGAAACCTTTTATAACCAGGAAATGCTGTCTAGATGGTTTTTAGTTAAAACGGTGGCTCTTTGGTAAGAACTATAAAGCCAGAAACATCCCCATCCACTGGACTCCAACAGGCTATTGTGTGCCTGGTTAAAACGTCAGCAGGGGCCCTGTCCGGTTGGCTCAATGGTACAGCGTCGGCCTGGCGTGCAGGAGTCCCGGGTTGGATTCCCGGCCAGGGCACACAGGAGAAGCGCCCATCTGCTTCTCCACCCCTCCCCCTCTCCTTCCTCTCTGTCTCTCCCTTCCCCTCCCGCAGCCAAGGCTCCATTGGAGCAAAGATGGCCCGGGCACTGAGGATGGCTCTGTGGCCTCTGCCTCAGGCACTAGAATGGCTCTGATTGCAACAGAGCGACGCCCCAGATGGGCAGAGCATCGCCCCCTGGTGGGCGTGCCGGGTGGATCCCGGTCGGGCGCATGCGGGAGTCTGTCTGACTGCCTCCCCGTTTCCAGCTTCAGATAAATACAAAAAACAAAAACAAAAACAAAAAAAGAAAAAAAAAGTCAGCAGGACAGAGGGACATGGGGACAGTGAAGCTTCTCTTCGGCTGTGGCCCCACCCCAGACTCCAGGGGCCCCCTCTCCAGAGCCAGTTCTGGGGAGTCCCACAGACTGCACTGTGATGAGACAGGTCCCTCCTGGCACCCCAGCCCCACCCCTGCACACAGCTGCCTCCCCCCCAACCCCCCCTACAGCCGGCCCCCAATTGTGGGAGTGTCGGGGGGGGGGGCGAGTGGAGGGCAGGTTTTCACATTCATAAAATTACTCTCCCGTGTGCGTGCGAGACGTCAGCGTGCCGGGCTCTGCCTGGCCCCCGGCGTGATCGGGAGCAGATAAAAGGGAAAATGAGACTCTCCTGACCACGAGCCCACAGCTGTTTCCGTAGATACGGGATCGTGGGGAGCGAGGAGACAGCGGCCAGCGCGTCTGTCCTCGCCCCCCGCCCACCGTGGGCGGCCCTGGCCGGAGCTTTGCTTCCTGCGCCTCTAAAGCCGGATTGAATTAGGGAGACGCCCTGGACAGCGGCCGGAACGCAGGCACACGGGGGTGAACGTGGGCGGGCGAGCAGACACGGAGGGGGCGCGCGTTGCCCCAGACGCCCTGGCAGGGTGGCCAACGCAGGAGCTGGGGCCGCACCCCTGTTTCCCTTGCCCGTTCCCTCTTCTGCAATGACGCGTTATCATGGAAGATAACGCGTCATTATTTAAAAAAAAAAAAAAAAAAAATCAGTCAACCGTCCTGGTGCTGCTAATGGGGAGGAAGTACACGGACAGGCTGCCGGCCTTGCCCAGGGGGCCCCGGGGACGGGACTGGGGTCCGTGGAGGCAGCCCTGAGGTTCCCACAGGCGGCAGTGACCCCCCCAGAGTGAGCATCCCGGAGCCAGGGGATGGCTCATCCTTCCCTCCCGGCCTCCATCAGTGCCGCGCAGTGTCCACGGAGAGGCGGGGGGACCTCGTCACGGGGAAGCCGGCCTGGGTACCCACCCCGCCGTCCGGGGGAGAGCCTGGGGGCCCTGCAGACCCCAGACTGCGGTTTCCCCTGGGCCGAGGGAGGAAGCCGCGTCCCCAGCTCGGCACCCCCCAGTCCCCACGGCGATCCGATCTGGGCCTGGACGTGTCCCCGTGTCATGTGTCTCCGTAGGCCCAGCCGCTGCCCCGTCCTTCCACGCCGAGCTTCTGTGTCCAGTGAGCACCCGGTCTCCTGGAGACAGGCTGCTTGCTCTGCCAGTGTGGCCACGAAGGGGACAGAGTGGACCCCTTCTCAGCCCCTCCGCAGCCACCCAGCCAGCCCTCTGACCAGACGGGAACGCTCGAGTGGAGAAGACAAGGCGGCCGTCCGCCCTGCCCAGGGCTGCTCTGGGGCCTCTTCAAACCATCCTTCTCTCTCTTTATGCGAGAACAGGTTATCCGTGGGCACGGTCCCAAAATCCAGACCCGGTCTCCAGGGCACAGGACAACACCATTGCCAGGTCCTCCCCACATCGCCTGTGCGGAAGGACGCCCAGATGTGTGAGTGTGTGTGTGCACGCGTGTCCCTGTGTGTGAGTGTCCATATCAACCTGCCAGCCAGCCGGTCACCTCCGCGGCCATCTGCCGATGGACCTGCGTGGACCTGAATCTTCCCTTCCCAGCCGAAGGGGCAGAGATTTATCCTGGAGGACACATCCAGGTGGCATTGCTGGGTCATTTGTAATTTGAGGAAATAGTGGCCGAGGGCTTGCTGTCCAGAGGGCATTGAGGACATTCCCAGTGGACACCCGAGCAGGGGTGGCTGAGAAGGTTGTTTTACTGGGGCCACTTACAAAACGTCCAACAGTGTCTAGAATCTATTTCCTGGGTTGTGGGGGGGGCAGCTCCCCTCGGATTCTGAGAACAGCAGTGGGGGGGGCAGCTCCCCTCAGACTCGGAACAGCAGTGGGGGGGGCAGCTCCCCTCGGATTCTGAGAACAGCAGTGGGGGGGGCAGCTCCCCTCGGACTCTGAGAACAGCAGGGGGGGGGCAGCTCCCCTTGGACTCTGAGAACAGCAGTGGGGGGGGCAGCTCCCCTCAGACTCGGAACAGCAGTGGGGGGGGCAGCTCCCCTCGGACTCTGAGAACAGCAGTGGGGGATGAGGCCCCCTCACCATCACCGACGGGGACTAGGGTGAGAGGGTGAGCAAGGAAGGGCGCTTTCTGGAAGTGGTCGCAGCGCCGGGGTCAGAGGCTTTGGCCAGGACGGGAATTGCTGGGAGCCTCCAGGTGCCTCTCCGGGGTCCTGGCCCATCACGGGGGGTCTCTTGGACCCCCGGAACATACCCCATGCTCCACCGACCGTGGGGCTGGTTGTTCCCCAAAGGCCTTGGGGTGCAGCAGAGAAGGAGGTAGACCCCGAGGCCCAGGGGCGTGTTCGTGTGGGCACCGGACAAGGTGGCAGGCCGGGCGGGAGCAGGAGTCAGAACTGCAGGAATCCCATGTGGGCACCAGTGGAACCAGGCAGGGGACCAAGGTGCTGTCCTTGAAGTGCCACCTGGACACAAAAGAGCAGGCCCCGGCTGACGGTGGGGTGGCATGGGGTCCAGCCCTCTGGGGGCCAGGAGGCCAGAGGCCCCATGGGCTAGAGTCAAAGAAAAGAGACCCTTCCAGGGGAGCTCCTGCCCCCCCGCTGGACCCCCACATTCAGTCCTGCCCCCCCTGCAGGGCCCCCACATTCAGTCCTGCCCCCCCCACAGGACCCCCACATTCAGTCCCGCTACCCCCCCGCAGGACCCCCACATTCAGTCCTGCTGTCCCCCCCGCAGGACCCCCACATTCAGTCCTGCCCCCCCGCAGGGCCCCCACATTCAGTCCCGCTACCCCCCCCGCAGGACCCCCACATTCAGTCCCGCTACCCCCCCCCCGCAAGACCCCCACATTCAGTCCCGCTACCCCCCCCGCAGGACCCCCACATTCAGTCCTGCTGCCCCCCCACAGGGCCCCCACATTCAGTCCTGCCCCCCCGCAGGGCCCCCACATTCAGTCCTGCCCCCCCGCAGGGCCCCCACATTCAGTCCCGCTACCCCCCCACAGGACCCCCACATTCAGTCCCGTTACCCCCCCGCAGGACCCCCACATTCAGTCCCACTACCCCCCCCGCAGGACCCCCACATTCAGTCCCGCTACCGCCCGCAGGACCCCCACATTCAGTCCTGCTACCCCCCCGCAGGACCCCCACATTCAGTCCTGCTGCCCCCACCCCTGCAGGGTCCCCACATTCAGTCCCGCTACCCCCCCACAGGACCCCCACATTCAGTCCCGTTACCCCCCCCGCAGGACCCCCACATTCAGTCCTGCTACCCCCCCGCAGGACCCCCACATTCAGTCCCACTACCCCCCCCCGCAGGACCCTCACATTCAGTCCCGCTACCCCCCCCGCAGGAACCCCACATTCAGTCCCGCTACCCCCCCCACAGGACCCCTATATTCAGTCCTGCTGCCCCCCCGCAGGACCCCCACATTCAGTCCTGCTGCCCCCACCCCTGCAGGGTCCCCACATTCAGTCCTGCCCCCCCCCGCAGGGCCCTGGGCTACAATCTCCATGCCATCCCCTCCCTCCCTCATCTCCCTGCCCGGTGGGTGACTGCAGGGCTCTGAACCCCACTGGACACCGGCGGTGATGTCCTCAGTGCCCTGCAGACCAGCCCCCAGACCACTCGAGCTCAGTAGCCCGTCCTACTGACTCAGGCCTGCGTTCCCAAGGGGGCGGGCATAGCTGCCACCCCCCACAGAAAGCGGGCACGACCTCCCCCCCACCCCACCTGCTGCGTCTCTAGGGGGTGCCTGGTGTGTCTCAGCACTTGTCACTCTGACAGTGTTCTTTGTCCTTTGTCACCCCTGACCCTTCTGACAAACATCGAAACCTCAGCGTCCACCCCGGGAGGGCATGGCCCCTGTGACGTCCCCACCACGGGGGGGCATGGCCCCTGTGACGTCCCCACCACGGGGGGGCATGGCCCCTGTGACGTCCCCACCACGGGGATTCACAGCAGGCAGCCGGGCAGATGCCACAGTTCAAAAAGGAAAACAGGCCACCATGGGTCCCGCTTCTCCAAACATAGACTCGTGTCGTCACACGCCTTTGGGGGAGGGGCTGCACCTCCCTCTGGATGGGGGCGCTGCTGGACCCTGGGGGAGGGTGCCCCACACAAGACCCCGACCGCAGAGACCGCCAGGGACAGGTCAACGTGCCTGACCCGTGGGGTCGCATCTAAGCCAAACCCTCCTGATGACAAGGGGCTCGTCTGCAAAGGGTCACTGGGGGCCAGAGGCCGGGAGGGTGGTTCTCGGGAAAGCCGGTCACTGGGGCCAGGGGCCGGGAGGGTGGTTCTCGGGAAAGCCGGTCACTGGGGCCAGGGGCCGGGAGGGTGGTTCTCGGGAAAGCCGGTCACTGGGGCCAGGGGCCGGGAGGGTGGTTCTCGGGAAAGCCGGTCACTGGGGGCCAGGGGCCGGGAGGGTGGTTCTCGGGAAAGCCGGTCACTGGGGCCAGGGCCCGGGAGGGTGGTTCTCGGGAAAGCCGGTCACTGGGGGCCAGGGGCTGGGAGGGTGGTTCTCGGGAAAGCCGGTCACTGGGGCCAGGGGCCGGGAGGGTGGTTCTCGGGAAAGCCGGTCACTGGGGCCAGGGCCCGGGAGGGTGGTTCTCGGGAAAGCCGGTCAGCGTCCAGAACAACAACGTGTCCATCTCAGCACGGAAAATGGGCTGAGGGGACCATCGTCAGGAGGGGTCGACCGGGAGGCAGGAGGCACAGCGCCTGCCTGGGGGGCCTGCTGCACGTCAGGGGGGCCCCCACCTCATCCTGACGTCTTTGGCAAAAAACACAACAGTGGGGTCACCTCCGTTGTTGGGGAGATGGTGGGGCAGGTGCTCTCAGAGGACAGTGGCGCGTGTCTGGGGCACCCCCTGCAGAAGGTGCCAGGGCCCCACGGCCCACACGGCACTCCTCTCCCGAGGCTCAGCCTCCAGCTCGGGGAGCGAGGGACCAGGACCCCGGGACACCTTGTTTCTGTGTGTGTGTGTGTGTGTGCACATGTGTGTGTGTGTGCACACGTGTGTGTGTGTGCACACGTGTGTGTGTGTGTGTGTACGCACACGTGTGTGCCTGCGTTTGTTCCGAAGAGAATCTGAATCTTGTAGAATTCAAATGAGAAACCGCAACACAGATGCAGGGAGGCTGGGGCCCCGTGTGCCGCTGGGGGTGCGAGACAGCGTGTACTCTGTGGGGAGCGGGCTGGGGGGTCCTCGAGACACTCGGCACAGAATTTCCATCAGCTGCAGCAATCCCACTTCTGGAGACACACGTCCCCCAAAAGCTGAAGGCAGGGACTCAGACAGACACGGGCAAACCCATGTCCACAGCAGGCAAAGTTGGAAGCTGCAGCCCACGTGTCCATGGACGCAGGCTGGACGCACACCCACGTCCACGGCAGCGCAGTCACAGCAGCTAGAACGTGGAGGCAGCCCGCGTGTCCGTGGACGCAGGGTGGACGCACAGCGTGCAGCTCGTATGTGCAGTGGGGTAGCACTCAGCCCTGAGAAGGAAGGAGGGACGCTCTGACAGAGGCTGCACGCAGGGACCTTGACACTGTGCCGAGTGGATAAGCCAGACTCAGGAGGACACGGCCTGTGACCCACTCATGGGAGGTCCCCAGAGGAGTCAGACCCACAGGGACTGGAAGATGGTGGTGGGTGCCGGGCCTGGGGGAGGGGACAGGGAGCGGGGGTTTCGTGGGGACAGAGAGTCAGTCTGGGAAGACGGAATGTTCTGGAGATGATGGTTGTACAACAGTGTGGACGTGCTCAATGCCACTGAGCTGGGCACTGAAGACGGGTAAGGTGGGGAATTTTGTCATGTCTATTTTACTGTGGTTTTTAAAAATAAATGATTATTTAAAAAAAAACAACAACCCACTACTACAAAGAGGATGATGGGGGTGGGGAAGGTGATGGGAAGAGCCCAGGTCCGGAGGAGCTGCTGGGATAGGAGGGACCGGGAGCACCCCTGCCTGGGGGCGAGTGGGGGCTAGGATGCTGAGAAGGGGGCGAGGCCGGGGCAGGGGGGAGACCCGCAGGGCAGGCCTGGGACCTCCTACCGGGGTCGGGGGTGCGGTTCCCTGGCCAACACCCTTCACACGGCTGTTGTGGACCCAGCACCCCATCCTGGACCCTGAGTCCACGGGTGCCCCTAACATCTCTCTGGTCACTCGTTAAACAGCCGCAGAGGCCCGCTGTGCAGGTGCCGGGGAGATGCCATGGGGGGTACACTTGCCTAGGAAGACCCTCCATCCATGGGGAGGGACCAGTCTTGACTTAGTGAGTCACACAAGCCATGAAGGTTACAGCTGCAGCCAGGATACGGAGGGGGAGGGGCTCGAAACAGGGAGCACCTGGGGGAGGGCGGAGAGGGGGGTCCCCAAACCCACCCCAGCACTGCTGAGACCCTCTCCAGCGCCCCCTCCAAGGGCAGCTGCACAGAGGGGCCCCCACCGCCCCTTTGCCCCTGCATAGCTGTCCACAGCCCTCTCCTCCCTGGCCGGGTCCGGCCTGCCCAGAGGTCAGCCAGGGGAGGCCGTGTTGGGCTAGCCAGCGGAGGGAGGGAGGGAGTGAGGGCCACAGGAGCCCAAGCTAGGGTGGCCATAGTGTGGGTGGAGGTCAGGGAGTCCCCAGGCTACAGACTCCAGCCGCCAGGGGTGCTGGGTCAGCCCACTCAGCCCTCTGCCAACCCTGTTCCGTGTCCGGGCCCCTTGCTCCCAGCCTGACCATGTGCGGTGAGAGGACCCGGTGTTTCCCGGTCCTTGGGCGGCTAGGCTGCCTCCCCCAGCCTCAGTTTCCCCGAGGCCCCAGGTGGGACACCGGGCTGCCTTGCTCCTGCCCCCCACCCCCCGGAGGCAGCCAGATGACCACCACCGCAAGGTGCCCAGGCTCTAAAGTCCAGGGAGGTTGCCGGAATGTGGAACCTCCTCCCAGAAACCGTGGGGTGCTGAAGGGGTGCCCAGAGCACCATCTCCGCCGTCCCACAGCCTGCCACACCTCTATCTACCCCTCCCTCCCGACCCCAGGGCTGGGACGGAGGGGGGAGGGGTGGGGCGTGCAGGGGTCGTCTCCCACTCCTGACTCAAGACGGGGCTGGTCCCGGCAGATCCCCAGGTAGGGCTGGAAGCCCCGAATGGTTCTTACCCGCCCTGTGGGGACCTTCCGTGGGTCTCCCCAACCGAGTACAAGACCCTCAAGGGGTGGGAGGGACCCTGTCGTTTACAAAGGGCATCCCAGGAAAGGCCTGTTGAGTGGAGCTGGCCTCTCCAACCCCCCACTGTGCCCTTCCGGTGGGGTGGAGGGTGGGGGGCTGGGTGGCAGGAATGGGCCACAGCCCGTGTGTGGAAACCGAGGCCCAGCCAGCATCCCCAGGAAAACCCGGGCTTAGTTCCCGGGCCGGCCCAGGTGGGGACGGTGGCAGCTGCAGCTGGACGGGGCCGGCTCAGCCAGGAACGAGTTTATTAAAAACAAGCTCGAGATCAAGGCAGGCAGGCAGCCAGCGGGCGGGCATCAGCTGCACTCCTCCTCGGCCCCGAAGTCATCAAACACGGATAATCACAGATGAGCCCTGTCTAAATGTCACGGCAGGCCGGGCGGCAGGGCGCAGCCTGGAAATGTCAGCTGGCGGCCCGGCTCCTCCGAGCCCCGGGATTAGCCTCAGTCACCTGGAAAAGGGAGTGCCCGCTGCCCCCTCCCGCCCGGGCTGGGCAGGCACCTGGGCGGGGGCTCAGGGGGTTACAGCTGCGGGAGCTCGCAGGATTCTGCCAGGGTAGTGGGGCGGCAGGGAGGCCCCGGGAGAGAGGAGACCCCACCAGGGGAGGTGGGGCACAGAGGGGACCCTAAGACCCCTCCTCTCTGTGTGTGAAGGGGGCACAACCATCTCTTCTCAGAGCTTGTACACAAGGGCCTTGCCCTGCACGGGGTGTGACCCCCGGGGTGCCCTCGCCTCTGTACCTTACTTTGTCCCCTGCCCCCCCCCCGGAGGTCACACTCCAGGCCAGGCGCCCAGGGGGGTCCAGCTCTGGGCTCACAGAGCTGGGGGGGGGGTCAAGCTAACTGTGCATCAGGAGGACAGACGGCAGAGAAAGGGGGATGTGGACGGACACCCTGTATCTGTCACTGGGTCTCCTGCAGGATCTCAGTGCCTCCTGGGACCCCTTGTTCTGTCTGGGAGTCAACAGCACCGTCTTGCCCTGCAGATGTCAGTGTGGGGCCACGGTGAGACCTGGGAGCAGCTCCCCTGTCTCACGGGGCCAGGGGCTGCTCAGCACCTCTCCCCAGGAGGCAGGGCGGAGAAGAGGGGCGGGAGAACAAGATGAGGCAGGACCCGGAGGGTCGGGAATTCCAGCCGGGGCAAGAGAGGGTGCAGAGAGCACTGTGGAGGCCCTCTGTGAGCCCAGCGGCCAGGGGAACTGGGGGTCCTGAATGCCTGGAACAGCAAGGGGAAGGGAACCCGCCTGGCTGCCCACATGTTCAGCTGGTGTGGTCTGGTCCACGCTGAGCAGACTAAGGCTGTCCCCTCCCATACTTTGGCCACTATACCTCTGCTAATGCAACCCGGAGAGAGCCATGTAGCCCCAAGGGGACTGGTCAGGTGCGGGAAGCTGCGTTTCCCTGCAAGATGGGAAGGGGAGTCTTTAGGGATGAACGACAAGGCAGCTCCTCACCACCAAGAGCCCGGAAGCTCAGAGCAACGGGACCACGGGGGCAGGTGACGGGGACCCAGGTCATGGCACCCGGGCTGGGGAGGGACACCGGCCTTGCAATTAGACCTGATGGCTGTCAGAACACAGCTGCCGTCGCTGCCGTGAGTGACTAATGGGAACTGAATGTTGCCCTTGCTTTCCTCTCTGTTAATCTGTCAGACGCCGAGAGAGCGGGGTTGGGGGGGGCATGTGTGTGTGGGGAGGGGGGCCAGGCTGAGTCACCGCATGGGGCAAGGGAGGGGTCTGGACAGGGACCCCAAGAACCAAAACACCTGGCCAGAGCCTGCGGCCTTGGCCATGACATTATGAGAGGGTCTGGAGGAAAGGTGCCAGGAGTCACCCTAGGTGTCACCTGCCAGGGTCCTTCAGACCTTCTGGGCCCCTACTGCCTACCACAGGCACACAGAAGACACACACGAGCGCACATGCTTGTACACACCTGCACATCCACCCACATCCACGCATCTGTACTTAGAGTGCACATGTTAATGTGCACACGTCCGCAGATGCTTACAGGCATACCTGCACACAGCACACGTGCACACGCCTTCACACTTGCTTACGTGCGTACACACGCACACTAGAATGCATTCACAGGCACACATCCTCACGGGGCACATGCATGCAGAGGCGTGCACTCACGCACGCATGCTCACATGTGCACGCATGCACATTCACACACGCCGATCAGCGAAGCCGTGGGCAGAGCTCCCGTCCCGGGCTCCAAACCCGGCTGCCCTCGGCCATCCCGACGCCTCCAGCCCCTGCGTCCTCCTGTCCAGGGTGCAGGCCTCCAGGTGTGGGGGGCGCTCCACCCAGAGCCTCTGCCCCCTCCGCCTGGTGTGCGGCCGGCCTCCTGTCCCCCGAAGCACATGAGCAGTGAAGGGGGTGCTCTGAGGGCTGGGGGCTTCTGCCCTTCCTCCTACAGCTGATCACCAGGGGCTTTGAGACCCCCGGCCGTCCAGGGCAGCTGACTCGAGCCCCTGCGTCCCGGCCCTCCATCCTGCCCTCTCCTCTGCCTCCCTCTGCCCCCTCCCTGCCTGGCCCCACAGGACCCTCTGGCTGCCTTGTTCCCCTCACCTGGAAGGGACACCCCCACCCAGTCTTCTTGGCCAGTTTGCATCCTGAAGACGCTCCCTCTCGGCGGGGTCTGGACCACAAAGGGCGCTGGCTGGTCCGCCCTCCCATCCCCGCAGTGCAGCTTTCAGCAGACCACTTCATGCTAGTGCTGGGCAGACCCCCCTCCCCCCACTGAAAGGACCCTAGGATGGGGACCCTGGGGCAGGGGCAGAGAGCTTCTCCAGAGGCCCGAGCACGCCAGTCCCTGCTGCCGGCGAAACCTGGTGTCCCCACTGTGCACATGGAAAAACGGAGTCCGGACACAAGGGACTAGGCCAGGGCTCCCTTTCCTGCCCCCCCCAAGGTGGGGTCTCCGGCACAGAGCCAGGAGCCCAGCTGCCCACCCAGGGCAGGCCCCGTCCAGGAGGATTCTGTGCTGGGGTAGGGGGAAGGAATCCCAGTGAGGAGGCAACGGGAGGCCTGCCTGGAGGAGGGGGCAGCCACCCAGCCCAAGGGGTTGGCAGGATTTGTGATAGGGAAAGGAACAAGGGGGTCCACGTGAGGGTGGAGAAGCCAGGCCCTCAGAGGGGCGGGGGCGGGGCCGGGGGCGGGGCGGGGCCGGGGGCAGGGAGCGGGGGTGGGGGCAGAGGCAGGGGCAGGGGGCAGGGGCGGGGCCGGGGGCGGGGCCGGGGCGGGGCCGGGGGCAGGGAGCGGGGGTGGGGGCAGAGGCAGGGGCAGGGGGCCGCGGACGGCCCCACGCTGCTCTGCTGCGGGCCTGGCTTCCAACCATCCAATTACCCTTAAGTGCAGCCCATCGACCAGCGGGCGGCCCAGGTTCCACTTGTCGATATTCCCCGCCGGCTGCTCGCCTGGCCGGCCAGGCGGCTCCATCCGATGGCCTCCTCAGAGCTAATTGCTCTGACATTTCAGCTCTGGCGGCGGATGTGTCAGGGAATCTTGAGACTTCTTCCAGCTTGAAGGAAGGTGGGCAACTCCTTCTCCGCCCTCCCTCCTGCAACGCTGAGGTCCCCCGGGCAGGGCGAGGCTACAGGAGGGCAGCTCAGTGCCCCCCACGGTGGGGTGAGCAGGGGTGTGCTCTCTGCTCTCTGTAGATGCCCCAGGCCGGGGGCGGGGGGCGGGGGGAGCAGGCCTCCCAGTCCCTAGCAGGGCCCAGGCACCACAGGACCCCCCACGGTGGGGTGAGCAGGGGTGTGCTCTCTGCTCTCTGTAGATGCCCCAGGCTGGGGGCCGGGGTGGGGGGGGAGCAGGCCTCCCAGTCCCTAGCAGGGCCCAAGCACCACAGGACCCCCCACGGTGGGGTGAGCAGGGGTGTGCTCTCTGCTCTCTGTAGATGCCCCAGGCTGGGGGCCGGGGTGGGGGGGGGAGCAGGCCTCCCAGTCCCTAGCAGGGCCCAGGCACCACAGGGCCCAGGGTAGCATGACATCCCCAGTGCCCCGTGTCCTCAGAGGGGTGTGAGTGTGTCCATGTCCAGGCAGGTCAGTCTCCCTGTGAGCGGGGACACTGGTCTCAGGCTCTGGGCTCAGTGCCCTGGGCCCTGTGAAGAGAGGTGTGGGGTGGACCTGGTCCGCTGGGCTCAGCCCTTCCCCCCGCTCACCCCTTGGAAGCGGCCTTTGACTCCCAGGGAGCTGGGAGCACCTTCTCTGGCTTCGCATGTGAATTTTTTTGGGGGGGCCCTGCAGAACCACGGGATGAGGACTGAGGACCCCAGAGCTGCACCTCCTCTGTCCCCCTCCTCAGCTGTTTCTGGGCTGCCCCCCCGTGAGCCCGGGCTATGGGGGGGGGGAGGAGCTGGGGTCTGCAGCTCGGGGGAGCACAGCCCCGAGGCCACGGAGCTGGGCCGAATGCTGCTGGCCTCGCCCGCCCCTGCCCACGCAGGGAGGGGGGCACGCTGTCTTTACCTGCTATTAAGTCCCCTGGAGGCCCTCGCTCCTGCTCGCTTGCTGGGAAAGAGGCTGTTGAGCTCAGCGCCTCCTAATTGCAGGCAGGAGCCGTGATCATTCGGCGTGACTGTGAGGGGAAGAGGCGCAGGGAGGCGGGAGCCGGGGAGGGGACCCGAGGGGACCGGCGGGTGGGGCCCTGGCCATGACTACATCCCTCGCCATCTCGCCTCCATGCCGCCCCTCCTCCCAGTTCACCCCCAAGCCCACTCCCTGGACGCCCACCCTACCACCTCTCCTGCCCCTGCCTGCACCCCCTGGACGCCCACCCTACCACCTCTCCTTCCCCTGCCTGCACCCCCTGGACGCCCACCCTACCACCTCTCCTGCCCCTGCCCGCACCCCCTGGACGCCCACCCTACCACCTCTCCTGCCCCTGCCCGCACCCTCTGGACGCCCACCCTACCACCTCTCCTGCCCCTGCCCGCACCCCCTGGACGCCCACCCTACCACCTCTCCTGCCCCTGCCCGCACCCCCTGGACGCCCACCCTACCACCTCTCCTGCCCCTGCCTGCACCCCCTGGACGCCCACCCTACCACCTCTCCTGCCCCTGCCTGCACCCCCTGGACGCCCACCCTACCACCTCTCCTGCCCCTGCCCGCACCCCCTGGACGCCCACCCTACCACCTCTCCTGCCCCTGCCCGCACCCCCTGGACGCCCACCCTACCACCTCTCCTGCCCCTGCCCGCACCCCCTGGACGCCCACCCTACCACCTCTCCTGCCCCTGCCCACAGAGAACCCCTCGCAGCCCTGCCCTCCCTCCCTTTCGGGGTCTCTGTTCACCCAGGGGGTGCTGGCAGCCCCAGCCTGTTAGGCCACCCCGAACCCCGGAGCACAGAGACCACAGGGCCCTTGAAAGAGCAATGTCTCCAGAGTGGGGGGAGCACTGGCCGTGTGGCCCAGAGAGGTCGCTCACCTCAGTCTTTCCAGCTGCAGGATGGGTCCATAATGCCTCGCCTGTGAAGGCGGATGCTGCAGTTCACCGACTGGGGTGCACAGGATACAGGGGGACCTCCAGGTGGGAATGGGGAGGATTCGGGGGGTCCTCCCCGGCCCCCTCGCCATCTGCGGTGGAGGAGGGGCACAGTACCCCTGGGCAGGGCTGGTGGACCAGGGGCCCTTCTGAGCCAGCCAGCCCTGGGAGTGTGGCTTCCCAGGATGCACAGGGGACCCACGGACAAATGGACACACAGACGGACGCCTGGTTGGTGTGAGGCCGGAGGCCAGAGGGGACAGCGGTCCTCCCCTCGAAGGGTGGTCCACTGGCTCTGGCCCTCAGCACGGGCCTGGGCCCTGGTTGGCCACCTGGCTCCAGGGAGGAACCGAGAAAGCTTAGCCCCCACCTAGCCCCACGCCGGCTCAGGTAGAAAAGGAATTAACAAACAATATTTGTGTCAGCTGGAGACATTTGCCGAAAGGTTAAATCCACAGCGGTGCCGGAGGATGGTCCTCCTGTGGCGGTATTTAGAAGATCGGTAAGCTCCCTACCCCACCCCCGCCCCCATCACACCCCCTGGGAGCAAACGGGTGGGGCACTAACTAAGGGTCCCGGCAGCCCGCTCTGGAGGGGGCAGTGAAAACCTCCCAGGCGTAGAGGCCAGGCTGCCAGGGATGAGGGGCTCAGGCGGGTCGGCTGCAGCCTGGGGCAAGGGACGCTCTCGGGCCACCCTGTCAGCTCACGAAGGGGGAGCCCAGCCCCCACCCTCAGCACTGGGGTCTGGGCAGATCCTGGCAGAGCGGTTCAGGGCACACGTCGGTGTCGTCGGTGTTGGAGACTTCCCCTGGGCCAGGGCCTCAAGGCAGATGCCACCGAGACCTTGTTCTAAAGTTGTGCAGAGTCCAGGAGCTGGGACCAGCCAGGGTCTGCCCCAAGCACAGGAGGCCAGTGAGAGCCAGGGGGTGGTGGGGTTCCTGCCCTCACAGGGACTTTGCAGGGAAGGGAACACCCAGGAGAAGCGGAGAGCAGAGGTGGGGGAGATTAACATCCGGAGCAAGACAGAGTAGGCATTGCAGAGTGAGTGACGGCCAGACTGGGCTTTGTGGGACGTGTAGGAGCTCGCCAGGAAAAATGGTGGCTAAGAAATGTGTTTCACACTGGGTGTCATGGAGCCCCAAACCCTCCTGGAGGAGGAAGCGGGGGTAGTTAGGGTGACAAGAGCAGCAGGGGCAGGTGAGAGGGGGTGCTTTCCTTTAAACCAAACTGCTTCCAGAGGGCAATGGGGAGCCATGGAGGGTTGTGGAGTGAGGGAATGATGCTCTTTTTGGGTAAGGTCCAGGAGGAAAGGGGCTGTGATAAAAAGTGGGTGATTCCTGGGGTTCCAAGAGGCGCCAGTGAGGTGGACTGAGGTAACCTGGTGACCGGTCAGGGGTGGACCTACGGGGCTGGGCGGGCATGGAGATGAGGACTTCTGACGTCTGCTGTGACTGCTATGTCCCCCTAGCCTGCGGAACCCCATCTCCAGTGGCTGCACATCAGGCCCGCTCCCTCTCCAGAAGGGAGTGGCAGGTCAGTGGGCTTCCACGTGGGGTCCTCCTTCCCTCTCCACACCGTTCCTGCTGACCCCTCACTGCCCAGGGTCCCTTCCACGAGGCTCTTTTATTCCAGAGCGAGAGGAAACCTTTCCCTGAAGAGCCCAGAGCTGCTGCTGGTCCCACAGCCGCAACGTCCACAAGCCTTTGCCCAAAGCTGTCCTCTCCCGGGGTGCCCCTGTCCCGGGGAGGCCGACACCAGCATGAACGTGGTGTCTGCGGCTCAGGGGAACCTGCGGGCAGGTTGTCCTCAGGTGCCCCCCGGGGTGATGGAGCCCTGGGGGCCGGCTGAGGTGGATGCAGGGGGCTCAGGGGGGCTTCAGGGAAGGAGGAGGAGAGGGGGGACTCAGGACCCTCTGAGCTCAGGGGTGGGAGAGTTCCTCCAAGAAGGGACCAGAGGAGAAGCTGGGGTCTGGAGGTGGGTGTGAGGAAGCCTCCGTGAGCTGGGCTGCAGCCTCCACACAGGTGCTGGAGATTTCCCTGTCCCCAGTCCCAGCCGCCTCCTCTATGCTGGAAGGACGTTTCTAGTCGTTTCTGGGATGTTCCTAGTCCTGCCGGACGCCTGGGGACCCGGGAGCAGCGGGCTGGGTGGGTGCGGTTGACACCTCTGTGGATGGCACCCCATGGAACCTTGCTGTGGGACCCTGTTGGGGAACTTGCTGAAAGGAAGAATCGCCTGGAGAAGCGGAAGGCCGCCCGAGGTCCGTCCATCCGTCCATCCATCCATCCGTCCATCCATCCATCCGTCCGTCCATCCATCCATCCGTCCGTCCATCCATCCATCCGTCCATCCATCCAGGGCGGAGCCTGGTCTCTCCTCTCGGTTCCCAGGCACCTGCACCAAGACCCAGGGTCCGGCATGGCCTCCACCAGCGGGGTGCCCAGCACGGCACCTGCCCCGTGTCCCTGCCAGATTCCCCACCCGTTAGGGCTAAGGGGGCACCCGTTGTCCCCGGCCCCCGCAGAGTATGCCCACCCCCACTGGAGACGAGATGAGATGATTCACCGCGGGGCAGGCGGCCCCTGCCTGGGTGCGGTGACAGTGGAGGCAATTAGATTTAATGGGACAGAGCCCTTTCTCCTGCGTCTCCCAGCTCCGCGCCCACCCCGCCTCCCTCAGGCGGAGGCAGCAGCGGCAGGAGAGAGATGCGAGGGAGGTGGGAGGTGGGGGACCCGGGGAGGGGGGGGCTCTGACGTCAGCTCTGCCTATAAGAGGCTGCCGGGCTGCGGGCTGCTGAGAGAGCCCCGGACCTGGCCGGTGTCATGCCCACCCCCAACGCCGCCACGCCGCAGGCCAAGGGCTTCCGCAGGGCCGTCTCCGAGCTGGATGCCAAGCAGGCCGAGGCCATCATGGTAAGAGGGTAGGCTGGTGGTGCCCGCTGGCCGAAGGGGACCAGGAGGAGCCCAGGGCGTTCCCCGGGCTCGGGGTCCGCACAGACGACTCGGACCCAGGCTCGGCGTGGGGTCCTCTGCCCAGGCTGCGTGGGCGACCCTGGTGCCTGGGCGTCTGAGTCTGTGTGGGTGGGTCGACTGGAGCCAACGTGTGCATGAGGGTGTCCGGGGCCCTGGCACAGCTCATGGTGGAGGGTGTGGGCCCCTGGTGGACGGAGGGTGCCAGCCTGAGTTGAAGGGGTATCTGGATTCTGGGGCAATTCCTGCTCATCATCGCCCACCCCACCCCACACACACACACATCCATGTCCCAGGTGTGACCAACCCTGCTTAGCGACACTGGGTACCAGCTGGGACTGTCCCCAAGCCGCTACCACTTAGGGAGTTTGTGCTGGCCAGACCCACTCGGCCGGCCCCCCGCGAGACTGGATCATGGTGGGGTGGGGGTCTTCTCGGCCTGGAAGAGGAGGTCTTCAGTTCATCCCCAGGGATGCCCGGGAATAATCAGCTCCCTGCACATTTAAGACGGATTTTTGTTTCTAAACCTTTTATAGAAAACACAGTTTGAGTTCCAGAAACAATCTTCTCGGGGTGGGGAGTGAGGGAGCTGTGGGGTAGAGCCCCCCGCCCCGTGGAGGCCCAGGGCCCTGGCTGTGTCCACACCCCCAAGGTCCAGTGGGGACTCAGAGAGGAGCTTCCCCTGCATACTCCCTCCCCCCACGTTCCAGACCCGAGGGCCCCAGAACCTCTGGGAAGTTCAGCTCCAAGGGATGCCCCCCCCATGCAGCTCCCTCTTCGTCTGGGCCTGGGGGGGTCTCTGTGCATGGGGGCGTCATGCTGACCCAGGGGGTTGACAGTCTTGAGGACAGGCTGTGGACAAGGACACCTGTATCCAGGTGGAGGGGCAATGTGGCCAGGTGTCCCTGTGCTATGAGGAAGTGCTGGTAAGGACCATGAGGAGAGGTCACTCACACGAACCCAAGAGGCTGGGAGGGGGACGCACGGACTGGGAGGGGGACGCACGGACTGGGTGGGGGCGGCTTCCTGCCAGGCAGCCAGGCACCATGCTGGCTGCCCCCACCCTGAGCTCTGCCGTCCATCTGGGGGCCGAGGGGCAGCTGATGAAGTGCTTGAGTCACTCCTTCCTGTCACCTAATCCAGTTAGGGCCGGCCTGGGGACAGGCGACACAGCGCCTTGGTGCCATGGGTCCGTGGTGCACCCCCAGCCCCGACAAGGCCAGGACACGGGGGGGGGGGCAGGTTCTGCCCAGCCAGCCAGCCGGTCCCTCCGGGACACACAGTAGGCGCTCACGGAGGCAGCAGGGCTGGTGGGTCCGAGAGTCCCGGGGAGAGCTGGGCGGCCCTGTCCCCCCAGTCTCCACGCTTCATCGGGCGGAGGCAGAGCCTCATCGAGGACGCGCGCAAGGAGCGGGAGAAGGCGGAGGCCGCGGCGGCCGCCTCGGAGCCGGGGGAGCCCCTGGGGGCCGGGGCCTGCGTGGAGCGGGACGGCAAGGCCCTGCTGAACCTGGTCTTCACCCTGCGGGGCGCCAAGCCCACTCCTCTCTCCCGCACCCTGAAGGCGTTTGAGGTGAGGGCAGCAGTGGGCCCACAGTGGGCGCCAGGGGCGTGGGCGCGGCGTGGGCAGGACTCAGGCCACTGCCCAGGCCACTGCCCAGGCCACTGAGCGCTGCAAAGGGAGAGGGTCGTAGGAGCTCTTGTCACCCCCCCTCCAGGAACTCGCTGAAGCCACCAAGCGCTAGGCCTGAGGCCAGCAAGCCCTGCCGCCCCGCCCACTCCCCACGACCACCTTGCGTATGTGCGTGAGTGGGCGTGGCCCCCAGGGAGCAGCTGGGGCCCGGGGTCCCCCACGTCCGGCCTGGTCCTGAGACTTCGTGTGGCAGTTGATTGTGTCGGCTGCTCCGGCCACAGGGGGCTGGGCGGGCTGCAGACTGGCCCCCGGCATAGACGCCCAAATGACATTACAGCCAGACTGCTCTCCAGCTCCCACCACCGTGGCCCTAAGGGCTGGCGTGGAGACCCAACACCCCGCGTAGCTGTTGCCAGGGCAACGAGAGCCGGTGGGGGAGCTGACCCTTCCCACCAGCGAGCCAGCCAGCCACGGGGGCTCAGTGTTGCTCAGTAGGGGTCTGTGCCTCCTGACCTCACTGCAGGGGAGCCAGCGACTACCCCCAGCCCTGGGCATGGCCGGTGGGTCCACATGAAGCCACCAGGGATGGCAGGACCTTCTGACCAGGCTGTCTGGGTGTGGCCGAGGGACACAAGACAGCATCACCCAGAAAACTGGGTCAAGGGGACCGCTGAGACAGCTGCTGCTAGACAAATATGACAAACCTCATTTCCCCGCCCCAAGCCCTGGGTCTAACGCCTGGGGGGGGGGGTCAGGGCGAGCGGACCCCAAGGGGCTTCCTCCTCCCCTCTCCCCTCTCCCTCCTTCTGTGTCTCCTCAATCTCTCCCCTGCTTTTGCTCCTTAAGACATTCGAAGCCCAAATCCTTCATCTGGAGACCCGGCCTGCCCAGGGGCCACGGGCGGGGGCCCCCCACCTGGACTATTTTGTGCGCTGTGAGGTGGCCAGCGCCGAGCTGCCTGCCCTGCTCAGCTCGGTGCGCCGCCTGGCGGAGGACGTCCGTGGCGCTGGGGAGAGCAAAGGTGAGCCGGGCCAGCTCCTCCGCCCTGGGAGCAGCCCCCTGGCCCCGCAGGGGAGCCCCGAATGCCCAGGTGGTGGTGCCGGGAGACCTCCGCCCTGCTGGCTCTGGCCCTCCTATTCCCCACCTGTGTCCGGGCCTGGGCACCTCTGGCTTCCACAGTCCCAGGGCCACCTCGTCCCAGACTGTCCGGGGAAGGCTGGGCCACGCTCCCCCCCACAGCCCGCTGCTCACAGGGCGGCCCTCCTTCCTTCCCTCCTCTGTGAAGTCCTCTGGTTCCCGAGGAAAGTTTCAGAGCTGGACAAGTGTCACCACCTGGTCACCAAGTTTGACCCTGACCTGGACTTGGATCACCCGGTGAGCTGGTGCCTCTCCAGACCTGCTGGCCTCAACCACCTCCCCGCTGTGCTCATGGGCGGGTGGTGCGTGCAGCCCGGTGGTGGGGCGGGGGCGGGGGCCCAGCTCCCAGCAGGGTCAGAGGTCACACCTGGGCTGGTGGGGCGGGGGAGGGGCAGCAGGAGAGCCCCCTGAGCTGCGTCCACTCTGCCCGCAGGGCTTCTCGGACCAGGTGTACCGGCAGCGCAGGAGGCTGATTGCGGAGATCGCTTTCCAGTACAAGCAGTAAGGAGGTCCTCCGGCCCAGCCTGCGGACCCCCGCCCTTCCCCCTCCCACCCTGCCGCAGATGGGCTGGGGGGAAAGGCCTCTCTGCCAGCAACACCCCCACCCACCTTCACTGTCACATTGTCCCTATGGTCGGTCCCTGTGTGACTCGGGAACCCCAAGTCACAGCCAAGCAAACCACAACACAGAGCGGTCAAGCAGTAAGAGACCACGCAGCCCCAGCCCTTCCTGTCCACCCCCTACATGCCGTCCCCGAGGGGTCCCTGCCTGACTGCTGGTCCCTCCACAGTGGTGACCCTATTCCCCGTGTGGAGTACACGGCCGAGGAGATTGCCACCTGGTGAGACCCTGTGACAGCGGCTGACGGGAGAGGGGCAGGAGTGGGGACAAGGAGTGGGGACAAGGAGGGCCTGGGTGTGACCCCTCCAGAGTCCCGTGTTCACGGTCAGTGGCTCCCAGAAGGACAGACTGAGGCCAGTGGGGAGGGACTTCCTGAGACCCCAAAGGTTGGCCTGGTGAGTCGTCCAGGAAGCTGAGGGCTGCCCACCCCCACGCTTGTCCCCTAGAATCCCCTAAACCGCGGGTGAAAGCTCCTCCCAGTGACCAAGGGCTTCGGGAGCCTAGGACGGGCCACGCAGGGGCTGCTCCATGGGGAGCCCAGGGCCCCGGCCAGGCCTGAGTCCCCCTCCACCGGCCACCCGCAGGAAGGAGGTGTACACCACCCTCAGGGGCCTCTATGCCACCCACGCCTGCCGGGAGCACCTGGAGGCCTTCGAGCTCCTGGAGCGCTTCAGTGGGTACCGTGAGGACAACATCCCCCAGCTGGAGGACGTCTCCCGCTTCCTGAAAGGTGAGCCACTGGACGGACGGACAGACGGATGGAGGGCCTGGGAGCGCACAGTCAGCCCCCCGGGGCCCTGGCCCTCCCGAGGCTCTGACCGCCCGTCCGCCCGCCGTGGCCCTTGCAGAGCGGACAGGCTTCCAGCTGCGGCCCGTGGCCGGCCTGCTGTCTGCCCGGGACTTCCTGGCCAGCCTGGCCTTCCGCGTGTTCCAGTGTACCCAGTACATCCGGCACGCCTCCTCGCCCATGCACTCCCCCGAGCCGTGAGTGTGCTGCAGCCGTGGGGCGGCCTGTGGGCTGCTGGGACTCCACACAGGCCAGGGGGAAGCCCCCACCACCACCCGGTCCAGGCCTTGCCGTCACCCCTGGGGGTATAGGGGGAGGGGTCCCGGCCTCCAGCTCCACCCCCCTGGGGGTGTAGGGGGAGGGGTCCCGGCCTCCAGCTCCACCCCTTCTCCCCGCCCCCACGCAGGGACTGCTGCCACAAGCTGCTGGGGCAGTGCCCATGCTGGCTGACTCCCCTGGGGGTGTAGGGGGAGGGGTCCCGGTCTCCAGCTCCACCCCCTTGGGGGTGTAGGGGGAGGGGTCCCGGTCTCCAGCTCCACCCCTTCTCCCCGCCCCCACGCAGGGACTGCTGCCACGAGCTGCTGGGGCACGTGCCCATGCTGGCTGACCGGACTTTCGCCCAGTTCTCCCAGGTGTGTCCTCCAGGCCTCCAGCCAGGAGCCGAGGTCAACCGCAGGGTTCCAGGCCCAGGCTTGGGGCTGGGGGTGGAGGGGAAGGGACTCCCTGAGCCCGTCCAGGCTGGCCTGTGCCCGCTGGGGCCCAGAGGTGTCAGGGAGACGGCATCATCCTGATACAGAGGGGTGGGCGGGCTCAGACCAATTCCAGGAAGACCGCTTTGTAGAAACGATGAAGTATCCTTTTCCAACAGTCCCCCTGGGTCAGGAGCCCATGGCCTGTGCTGCCACCTGCCGGCCCCCCCAGGAACACCAGGGAGCCGTCCTGGGTGGGCCCTGATGGGCCCGAGTCCAGGCCGCCCCGTGGGGCTGCGGACACCCCCAGCCCCTCCAGTGGGTGCCCAGGCAATGGTGGTCGGAGCTCCCCCAACCCCGTCAGCCTCGTCCTCCTCCTCCTTCCGCAGGACATCGGCCTGGCGTCCCTGGGAGCCTCGGACGAGGAAATCGAGAAGCTGTCCACAGTGGGTCCCATCCCCTGCAGGGCCGGCGGGTGGGCTCAGGACCCAGGGGGTGCAGGTGGGCCCTTCCAGCTGGGCTGAGGTCTCTGCTTCTGTCCAGGGAGTGTCCCTCTCAGACCGTGGCCGCCCCGGGGGCCGGGCCCGCTCTGCCTGGGTGGGTGGTGTCGCAGGGGGCCCAGGGCGGTGGGACGGCCTCTCCGGCCGACCGGACCGGCGCTGTCCCCCAGCTGTACTGGTTCACGGTGGAGTTTGGATTGTGTAAGCAGAACGGCGAGGTGAAGGCCTACGGTGCTGGGCTCCTGTCCTCCTACGGGGAGCTCCTGGTGAGACGCTCCTGAGCGAGGGGAAGGGGTCAGGTCGAGGTCCCAGCAAGGAGGGTGGTCTTGGTTTCCCCTCCCGGGTTTGGACCTCCCAGGAGGGTGGAGAAAGCCTGTCTCTGTGGTGCCGGGGCCACAGGAAGACCCCCCGGGGGTGGGGGGAGGAGGGCACGCGTCTGCACCCCGAGTCAGTTCCCGAGGGGCCGTGGGGCGCTGGTCCTGTGACCCGTGGCCCCCCCGCCCCCAGCACTCCCTCTCAGAGGAGCCCGAGATCCGGCCCTTTGACCCTGACGCGGCCGCCCTGCAGCCGTACCAAGACCAGACATACCAGTCCGTCTACTTTGTGTCCGAGAGTTTCAGCGATGCCAAGGACAAGCTCAGGTGGGCCAGCCCCCGGAGCAGAGACCACCCCCTGCACCCACCCAGGGCCCCCTAACGGGGTGAGCTTGTGGGCAGGCCTGCCACATGAACCCATTTCACAGAGGAGAAAACTGAACGCCTCCGTGACCACACCCTTCCCCTACAGCAGCACCCCCCCCAAAAAAAAAAGTCTGGGGAGTGGGATAACTGTGAGGCCTGGTGGCCAGGACGAGGTCAGGCCAAGGCCAGGGCTTCTCAGAGGCCGAGTCTGACCTTTGCAAGAAGGATCTGTGAGGTCCCTCCCAGCTCCTGCCCTCTGAGCAGCTGGGGCCGGAGGGTGGGGTGGACAAGAGGCGTGGGATGCTCAGAGGGGCCTGGAGGCCGTGGAGAGTTCCCTGGGACGGGAACTGGGGGTGCAGTGCGGGTTGGGCAGGTCCTGACGCACCCCATCTCTTTAACCTGGGAAAGGGCCAGGCTCCTGTTGTCACAGGAGACAGAGGCCCGGAGAGGGGAGAAAGGGAGGGTTGGGTCTCACACACAAGCTTGAGGGCAGAGACCTCGCTGGGAGTCTCTGAGACACCCCCAGAGAAGTCTGGGAAGTCTTCCTGGAGGAAGAGGTGTAGCTGAGCTGGGCCTTGATGGGGGAGCAGAGAGGGATGGGGTTGTTCTGGAGGCTGCAGACCCTTCCCCAAGCTGCCCCAGCTCCTCCCTGTCCCCACCCTCCACAAAGCCCCTGAGTCCCCCACCGAGCGACTGAGGGTCCGTGCCGGCCCCCTCCCCAGGAGCTACGCCTCCCGCATCCAGCGCCCCTTCTCTGTGAAGTTTGACCCATACACGCTGGCCATCGACGTGCTGGACAGTCCCCAAGCCATCCGGCGCTCCCTGGAGGCCGTCCAGGACGAGCTGCAAACCCTTGCCCACGCGCTGAGTGCCATGGGCTAAGTCCAGGGGGTGTGACCAGCGGGCCCTGGTGGGCTGGCCTTTGGGTTCCCCAGGCCCTTCCCCGGCCTCCCCGACCCCTGGGTACCAGCACCCCAAGAGCTTGCCAAAGATCCTCCCTGCCGGAGGGCCCCGCGCTGCCCCCGCCCTGCTCCTCGGCCAGCCCTTCTGCTGGCATCCTTCGCCCCGATGTGCCACGTGCCTTGCTGTGTGCTGCCCGCTCACCTCACCATCTTAATAAAGAGAGAAGCCCCGTGTCTGCTGGGTGTCCGAGTCATGTGCCCCCGGCCTCGCTCAGAGGTCTCCCCTCTGCCTCTTCCTCCTGCACAGCCTCACGGGGCGGCCCAGGCCAGCAGGGGGGCCCTCACAGGCCGGCGTTCCCCGCTCAACCAGAGGGCCAGCACCCTGAGCCCCCAGCAGCTCCCAAGGGCCGAGGGCGTCCTGGCTGAGTTCCCTGTCTCTGTGGGCTGTGTGGGAGGCAGGAAGTAGCCAGCCCACGTGGGCTGGGCACCAAGGGGGAGGGCAGGGCGCACGGCAGTGCCGACGGAGCATGTCGTCTCCAAGGTCCACCTGAGAGGGGGACAGGGCCCCAGGGGGACAGCCCGGGAGTGCAGGTGGAGTCCTGGCTGCTGCATGGGATCCCTGCACCACCACCAAGGGCAGGACCTGGGATGTTTCCCGAAATGTGAGCCGGTTCCCCGGTGAATCCTCCGGATGTCAGTCTCCCCAGCAAGGCCGCTGGGGAGCTGGATTCTGGGTTCTGTGAGGCCCCCACGCTCACGTGAGGGGATCTGGACGTGGCCCTCCGTCTGGAGCCCCTGCCTCATCTAGGGCGGGCCCTCCTCTCCCTCGCTTGAGGGGGCAGCCCGGCTCCTTACTTCCTGCAGGCCGGGGTGATGCCAGCCCGTCTCTCGGGCTTCCTGTGCTCCCTCTGGATGACCCCCCTACAGCCCTAGCTTCAAACCAGTCCTGGCCAACTCCTACTCATCCGTCAATGCCCTCCTGGGCAAAGCCTCCTCCCCTGACGGCCTGCCCTCCTCCCATCTGCTGGGCCTTGAACACCTTGACTGCTCAGCCCCATACCGCCTCACGTCAGCCCAGGAGCCCCGTAGGGCCCCCGGCAGAGGGCTGATGGCCAGCCTCATCTCCCTCTGGCCCTCCTAAGTGACCCCTGGGCTCTGTCCTCCCACCGGATCCTCCCTTGTCCAGCCTCCTGCCCTGCACGTCCCTCTCAGAGAGGTTCCGAGGGGTTCTTCAGCTGTGAAGGGACCTTGGCGCTCAGCGCTTTCTCTGCAGGGAGGGGCCCGACACCCCGGTGCCCCCGGTGCTGAGGGAGGTTAGAGACAGCGGGGGGCAGGTGGGAGTCCAGGTCACCCCCTTCATGCCTGTGCAGGGGGAGTTGGGGGGACCGCAGGGGCTCAGCCCACGTGACATCGGAGCAAGATGAAGGGGTGGTGGGGCCAGGCCTGGCAGGGGTCAGCACGGGGAGACGGACGGGGCTCCTGGGAGAAGGGTGGGGTCAGCACGGGGAGACGGAGGGGGCTCCAGGAAGAAGGCCGGGGTCAGCACGGGGAGATGATGGGGCTCTGGGAAGAAGGGCGGGGTCAGCACGGGGAGATGGACGGTTCTCCGGGAAGGGCGGGGTCAGCACGGGGAGATGGGCGGGGCTCCAGGAAGAAGGGCGGGGTCAGCGCGGGGAGATGGGCGGGGCTCCGGGAAGAAGGGCGGGGTCAGCGCGGGTAGATGACTGGGCTCCGGGAAGAAGGGCGGGGTCAGCGCGGGTAGATGACTGGGCTCCGGGAAGAAGGGCGGGGTCAGCGCGGGTAGATGACGGGGCTCCGGGAAGAAGGGCGGGGTCAGCATGGGGAGATGGACGGTTCTCCGGGAAGAAGGGCGGGGTCAGCACGGGGAGACAGAAGGGGCTCCAGGAAGAAGGGCGGGGTCAGCACGGGGAGACGGACGGGGCTCCGGGAAGAAGGGTGGGGTCAGCACGGGGAGATGGACGGTTCTCCGGGAAGAAGGGCGGGGTCAGCACGGGGAGACGGAGGGGGCTCCAGGAAGAAGGCCGGGGTCAGCACGGGGAGATGGGCGGGGCTCCGGGAAGAAGGGTGGGGTCAGCACGGGGAGATGGACGGTTCTCCGGGAAGAAGGGCGGGGCTCTGGGAAGAAGGGTGGGGTCAGCACGGGGAGATGGGCGGGGCTCCGGGAAGAAGGGCGGGGTCAGCACGGGGAGACAGACGGGGCTCCGGGAAGAAGGGTGGGAACCCAGAGGGGACTCAGGTGAGATGTGGACAGGCCGGCCACATCCATGGGGCCCCGGGGCCAGGCATCGCAGGGGAGCCCCGAACCCCACATTGAAACGAAGGTGCAAAAAAAAAAAAAAAAAAGAAACGAAGGTGCAGGGCTGCTGGCCCCTAAAATCCAGCCCTCCCTGCAGCACCGTTCCGGGAGCTGGGGGCCTCAGGCGAGCTGCTGTGCTCGGGCAGAGGAGGGGACAGGGCCATAAGCAGAGAGATGTCCCTCCTGGTCCCACCCCTACAGCCCAGGCTGTTCACGGGGCCTTGAGGGCTGACCAGGGCCAGTGGTCAGGAGGCGGGGGCGGGGGCTGAGGCAGGAAGAGCCCTCTCCTCTCAGCGCTACCTCCCTGGACTCCTGTGGAAACCAGGGCTCTGCTCCCTGGGAGATGTTTGTCCCCCGCTGGGTGGGGGCAGCCAGGGGCCTGCAGGCCCCCTCATTAAGAGTCTAATGACCCCGTGTCCCTGAGAGGTGCTGACGACCAAGGAGAGGTTCTTGCAGACCCAGCACTG
Source organism: Saccopteryx leptura (assembly GCF_036850995.1). Taxonomy (NCBI): domain Eukaryota; kingdom Metazoa; phylum Chordata; class Mammalia; order Chiroptera; family Emballonuridae; genus Saccopteryx; species Saccopteryx leptura. The sequence continues at coordinate 2,094,246 of NC_089503.1, read as the reverse complement.
GGCAAATGACCCAGAAATTGCAGCCTCAGCCCCCTCCACCCGTGGCCCCCAGCCATCTGCCACCCCTGGGGCTCTAATGGGCCAGGCAGGTTGGGGACTATAAAGCCAGCCGGACCCAGTGGCCCCCAGCCCTCCGGACTGGCTACCTCCGCAGGCCGTCAGAAAGCAGGTCAGTCCGGGGGCTCCGAGTCAGCCGTGGGCTGGGGCTGTCCTCCCCCTGGGGTTCAGGGTGTCCGGGCTCTCAGAGGGACGTGAGCTCTTTCTTCCCTTAGAGCATTTTGGGCTGGCAAGGGGTAGGGGTCCCTGGCGGGGGGGCGGGGTGGGGGGGAGCGTGCCCCACGCCGGCCTCAACCCGGCCCGCCCCCAGGTCGCCGACGCCCCGCCATGGCCCTGTGGACGCGCCTGCTGCCGCTGCTGGCCCTGCTGGCCCTCTGGGCGCCTGCCCCCGCCGGGGCCTTCGTCAACCAGCACCTGTGCGGCTCCCACCTGGTGGAGGCCCTGTACCTGGTGTGCGGGGAGCGCGGCTTCTTCTACACGCCCAAGGCCCGCCGGGAGGCCCAGGACCCGCAGGGTGAGCGCTCGCCATCCTGCCCGCCCCCCACCCCCCGGGGAAGTCCTGCGGGGTTTTTGGGTTAAAGGAATAATGTTCCTTAGGTCACATTCTAGAAGTGACCAGCAACCCGGTCAGTGTTGGCATCCAGGTGCCAAGACAGGACGACGTCCCTCCGCTCCGTCCCATTCTCTGTCGTCCCCCTGCTTGCTGGTCCCCCCACCTACCGCCCCTGCTCAGACAGGGGTCCCCCCTGCTCCTCTCTGCCTCTGAGGGCAGCAACTTCGGGGGCAATTCCATTCGGGGAGTCGGGCCTGGAAGCTGCTGACTGACTGGGGAGACACGGGGCCAATGGGGGTGCCCCCTCCTCCCACCCGAGTGCCCGTGGGGAAGGGCTGGACTAGGGCGGGCTGTATGCCGTAGGAAGCGGGGGGCAGGCCCGTGCCGGGCAGGCAGCAGGAGCACCTATTCAGGTTTCCTGGGGGCCGAGGGCAGGACGCAGGGACTCCGCCAGGCGGCGGGCACCTGCTGTCCCGGGGGTTGGGCAGGCAGGGGGTCCGCTCTCTGCCCTGACGGTGGGTTCTCGTCTCCCGGCAGTGGGGGAGGCAGAGCTGAGCGGGGGCCTCGGCGCGGGCGGCCTGCTGCCCCTGGCCCTGGAGAGCTCCCTGCAGAAGCGTGGCATCGTGGACCAGTGCTGCACCAGCATCTGCTCCCTCTACCAGCTGGAGAACTATTGCAACTAGCCGGTGCCGCCGGCGCTGTGCCCGCTCCCCGCGTGCCCGCCCTGCGGCTGAGTCAATAAAGCCCTCAATGAGCCCCGCGCTGTCGTCTGTGTGGTGCCGGCGGCCGAGGACTGGCGGGGCACAGGGGTGCGGGTCAGGGTGGCTGCCGTGGGGCGCCCTCCCCGAGTCCCCCTTCTCTGTCCTCACTCACTGGGTGCCCACGGGCACGTGGCAGCGTGGCAGTGCCCCCTCCCCAGGTGGCCAGCCCTTGTCCCCTGCCCTGTGTCACTGGGAGGACTCAGGGCCACCTGGCTACATCAGGACAAGACAGAGAAGGGTGTGGGGGGTCTCGGGCTGGGAGAGGGGCTGGCTGGGACCTGACACCATGCGCTCACAAGCCCGGAGCCCTCGGGCTCCCAGGGGCATCTGGAGGAGACAGAAGGGGCCACGAGCAATGTCTCCCCCCTGGCCCCAAGAAGCCGGCTTTTAGGGCCGTTTGTGACGGAGGCGCCCCTTGGAGGGAAGAGGCTGGGCAGGGAGTTTCAGGGGCAGAGAAAGGTACGAAAGGCTGCCCACACTGGGCCTTCCTGCGTGCTCCCCCACTGCCCCCAACCCCGGGTGGGCCCAGGCCAGCCCGAGAACGCAGCCCAAATCCAGCCAGAACCCACGGGGGCCCTGGGGGACTCGGGAGAGACCAGCCAGCAGCCTTGCAGCCGGGGACGGACCAGGACCGTCACAGGCAGACCCCCTGGGCAGGGGTCTGGGACCCAGCGCTCAGGAACTCCTGGCTGTGCCCCCCCAGCCCGAGAACTGCAGCCCGCAGGGTCCCCCCACGACGCAGCCACACCCCTTCGGCCCCATCCCCAGGAGGTCACCCCCAGCAGTGCCGTCAGGGCCTGAGATCAAGGTCACTCGAGGTCCAGGTCTGCAGGGCTCCCGGCACCTTCCTCCTCGGCACCTGCTGCGGCCCAGGGTGGCACCAAGGGACACTCCACACAGGCCTGGAATGTCTGAGAGACTGGACACTGCCCGGGTGGACCGTGGACCGGGAGGTCAGAGGGTGACCTGGCCAGTCTGCCAGGTGCCCAGGCCAAACCAATCTGCCCCTTCCCTGAAGGCTCCGCCCGGGGCCTGAGTCCTGCTGGCTGCAGACCCTCACAAGGCAGACCTCCTGCCTGGGGGCCCAGTGCCTGCCCACCCCCCGCAACCTTCCCTGAACCCTGAGGCTCCATCCCAGGCTCCTCCCCGACCATGGCCACATCGATACCCCGTAGTGGGGGCCAGGCCTGGGCAGATGAGTGGACGGCGGACCCCGGACCCGGAAGAGGAGGAGCAGGAGGTGGCCGGGATGGGCAGGGGTTGCTGCTCGCGGGAACACTCAGGTGTCCCCAGAAGCCCGGGAGAGGGAGGGGTGTCCTGCAGAGGTTGAGGTACGTGAGCATGGGGGGGCCGGGCCCGGTGCCGCTGGGACGGAAAGGGGGCCGGCGGGGAGTCGGGTGGCTATTCAGGCAGCGGCTGATCAAGCCTGTGTCCTGCCCGGCCCTGCTGACCAGGAGACCCTGGGCAGGGCCCCAGAACATCCCTCCCGCTCAGGTGCCAGCCGGCTCTGAGGAGGGAGAAGCCCCTTTGGGGTCCAGGGCACCTGGGCCATCTCAGCTGGCAGACTCACAGCGTGTGTGGGCTCGGGTGGGTCCAGGGTGCCACCCAAAGACTGCCCTCCTGGGCGCCTCACCTGGGGAGGGGGATCACACACACCCTTGGGGTAGAGAAGGCTGCCCACCCAGCACCTGGGTCATGCGGTGACATGGTCCTTGGTCCCCTGCCTGGACTGGGCCCTGACTCTTCTGTCCCTCCTGAGACCCAACCCCCCCAGCCGAACCCCTCCTGAGACCCAACCCCCCCAGCTGAACCCCTCCTGAGGCCCAACCCCCCCAGCTGAACCCCTCCTGAGACCCAACCCCCCCAGCTGAACCCCTCCTGAGGCCCAACCCCCCCAGCTGAACCCCTCCTGAGGCCCAACCCCCCCAGCTGAACCCCTCCTGAGGCCCAACCCCCCCCAGCCGAACCCCTCCTGAGACCCAACCCCCCCAGCCGAACCCCTCCTGAGACCCAACCCCCCCAGCTGAACCCCTCCTGAGGCCCAACCCCCCCCAGCTGAACCCCTCCTGAGACCCAACCCCCCCAGCCGAACCTCTCCTGAGACCCAACCCCCCCAGCTGAACCCCTCCTGAGACCCAACCCCCCCAGCTGAACCCCTCCTGAGACCCAACCCCCTGAGACCCAACCCCCCCCCAGCCGAACCCCTCCTGAGACCCAACCCCCTGAGACCCAACCCCCCCCAGCTGAAGCCCTCCTGAGACCCAACCCCCCCAGCCGAACCCCTCCTGAGACCCAACCCCCTGAGACCCAACCCCCCCCCAGCTGAACCCCTCCTGAGACCCAACCCCCTGAGACCCAACCCCCCCCAGCTGAAGCCCTCCTGAGACCCAACCCCCCCAGCCGAACCCCTCCTGAGACCCAACCCCCCCAGCCGAACCCCTCCTGAGACCCAACCCCCCCAGCCGAACCCCTCCTGAGATCCAACCCCCCCAGCCAAACCCCTCCTGAGGCTGAACCCCTCCTGAGACCCAACCCCCTGAGACCAAACCCCCCCCAGCTGAACCCCTCCTGAGACCCAACCCCCCCAGCTGAACCCCTCCTGAGACCCAACCCCCCCCAGCTGAACCCCTCCTGAGACCCAACCCCCCCCAGCTGAAACCCTCCTGAGGCCCAACCCCCCCAGCTGAACCCCTCCTGAGGCCCAACCCCCCCGGCTGAACCCCTCCTGAGGCTGAACCCCTCCTGAGGCCCAACCCCCCCCAGCTGAACCCCTCCTGAGACCCAACCCCCCCAGCTGAACCCTTCCTGAGACCCAACCCCCCCAGCTGAACCCCTCCTGAGACCCCAACCCCCCCAGCCGAACCCCTCCTGAGACCCAACCCCCCCAGCCGAACCCCTCCTGAGACCCAACCCCCCCAGCTGAACCCCTCCTGAGACCCAACCCCCCCAGCTGAACCCCTCCTGAGGCCCAACCCCCCCCAGCCGAACCCCTCCTGAGACCCAACCCCCCCAGCTGAACCCCTCCTGAGGCCCAACCCCCCCCAGCTGAACCCCTCCTGAGACCCAACCCCCCCAGCCGAACCTCTCCTGAGACCCAACCCCCCCAGCTGAACCCCTCCTGAGACCCAACCCACCCAGCTGAACCCCTCCTGAGACCCAACCCCCTGAGACCCAACCCCCCCCAGCTGAACCCCTCCTGAGACCCAACCCCCTGAGACCCAACCCCCCCCAGCTGAAGCCCTCCTGAGACCCAACCCCCCCAGCCGAACCCCTCCTGAGACCCAACCCCCCCAGCCGAACCCCTCCTGAGACCCAACCCCCCCAGCCGAACCCCTCCTGAGATCCAACCCCCCCAGCCAAACCCCTCCTGAGGCTGAACCCCTCCTGAGACCCAACCCCCCCAGCCGAACCCCTCCTGAGACCCAACCCCCCCAGCTGAACCCCTCCTGAGACCCAACTCCCCCAGCTGAACCCCTCCTGAGGCTGAACCCCTCCTGAGACCCAACCCCCCCCAGCTGAACCCCTCCTGAGGCTGAACCCCTCCTGAGACCCAACCCCCCCAGCTGAACCCCTCCTGAGACCCAACCCCCCCAGCTGAACCCCTCCTGAGACCCAACTCCCCCAGCTGAACCCCTCCTGAGACCCAACCCCCCTGAGACCCAACCCCCCCAGCTGAACCCCTCCTGAGACCCAACCCCCTGAGACCCAACCCCCCCCAGCTGAACCCCTCCTGAGACCCAACCCCCCCAGCTGAACCCCTCCAGAGACCCAACCCCCCCAGCCGAACCCCTCCTGAGACCCAACCCCCCCAGCTGAACCCCTCCTGAGACCCAACCCCCCCAGCCGAACCCCTCCTGAGACCCAACCCCCCCCAGCTGAACCCCTCCTGAGGCCCAACCCCCCCAGCTGAACCCCTCCTGAGGCTGAACCCCTCCTGAGACCCAACCCCCCCAGCTGAACCCCTCCTGAGGCCCAACCCCCCCCAGCTGAACCCCTCCTGAGACCCAACCCCCCCAGCTGAACCCCTCCTGAGACCCAACCCCCCCAGCTGAACCCCTCCTGAGACCCAACCCCCCCCCCAGCTGAACCCCTCCTGAGGCCCAACCCCCCCCAGCTGAACCCCTCCTGAGGCCCAACCCCCCCAGCTGAACCCCTCCTGAGGCTGAACCCCTCCTGAGACCCAACCCCCCCAGCTGAACCCCTCCTGAGGCTGAACCCCTCCTGAGGCCCAACCCCCCCCAGCTGAACCCCTCCTGAGACCCAACC